>NC_069501.1:1145141920-1145312536 GCF_027579735.1 Bombina bombina | reverse complement strand
CTTGGCTTCTTGGTTGAAACTTTTGATTCATCAAGCTTATTTGGAGTCGGGTCAAACCCCGCCTCAGAGAATTACAGCTCATTCTACTAGATCAGTCTCTACTTCATGGGCTTTTAAGAATGAAGCTTCAGTCGATCAGATTTGCAAAGCAGCCACTTGGTCCTCTTTGCATACATTTACTAAATTCTACCATTTTGATGTATTTGCTTCTTTGGAAGCAGTTTTTGGTAGAAAAGTTCTTCAGGCAGCTGTTTCAGTTTGATTCTTCTGCTTTTTGATTTAAGTTTTTTAATTTCAAAAATGAAAATAAACTTATTTTTGGGTTTTGGATTATTTTCTCAGCGGAATATGGCTGTTTTTGTTTTAGTCCCTCCCTCTCTAGTGACTCTTGAGTGGAAGACTCCACATCTTGGGTATTGATATCCCATATGTCACTAGCTCATGGACTCTTGCCAATTACATGTAAGAAAACATAATTTATGTAAGAACTTACCTGATAAATTAATTTCTTTCATATTGGCAAGAATCCATGAGGCCCACTCTTTTTATGGTGGTTATGATTTTTTTGTATAAAGCACAATTATTTCCAAATTCCTTTGTTGATGCTTTCTACTCTTTTCTTTATCACCCCACTGCTTGGCTATTCATTAAACTGAATTGTGGGTGTGGTGAGGGGTGTATTTATAGGCATTTTGAGGTTTGGGAAACTTTGCCCCTCCTGGTAGGATTGTATATCCCATATGTCACTAGCTCATGGACTCTTGCCAATATGAAAGAAATGAATTTATCAGGTAAGTTCTTACATAAATTATGTTTTTTCTCCTTCGTTATAGCTGGTAAAATAAATAGTCTTACCAGGGGGAAGAACGATAGAAACTAGTACAAACCTGTAGCAAATTTTAATTCTAACACAAACTCAAAAAATATATTGAGTTATTTGTCAAGGAAACTTAAAAAAGGTGTGAATCTTTCAAATAGTTGAACTCTGAATATTGAATCTACATGTGAACTTTATTTTTTTTATATAAAGTTAAGAAGTGATCCAATCAATCAGAATGACTTTGATATTGGTACACTAGCATTTGCAAAGGCACCTGTGCTAATACCTGGATAGAGACCCGCAGCACCATGGATATGTGTACTGTATATAGTTCAGCCAACCCCTAAATGGTGGTGGTGGGGGGGGGGGGAGTGGAGCTCAGGAAGGCTTGTCAGTTTTATGAATAAAAATGTGTGGTGTGCAAGCCAACTGTGGTATGGACATATTAAGAACATTAGATTGTGCAAGGGTATGAGCTGGAATATCAATAGGTTACTAGCAAGAAATACTGTCTTGATTCCAAAAATCTTTTTTCTAACTATACTTGCGCCCTGCATTTATGCGGCAAACCATAACTAGACAATGATTGTAGTAAACAATATTAATCAGCTAATATTTAGAGTGAGTAGTATATTGAAAATAGTGTACATATTATGGCACAAGATTATGGTACAAAGACCCCGATAACTGTATAGTACAAGCTTATATAACTTACTGGATACCACTACTTTTTTTTTTTTTTTTTTTGTAGTATTGTTCCCTAGTAGTAGCTAAGTAAATTGCCGGCAAAACATTTAACCCCAGGTGATATATTTATAGAGAAATGTAAGAATGAGAATATGAACAATTTTCAAACATCCAGCATGTATTAGATTGAAAAATTTGCAAAGTAAAATTATAGATGTATAAATGAACCTGCAGTTTGATTCTTGTGTCGTGAGTATTTATGTGCTAACAAGGTTCTTTCTGCCAGTTTGAAAATAATATTATTGTATGTTGTGATAGATTAGCTACAGATCAATTTCTGACAACCATAAGAAAATATATTTACCATTATAATTCCTGTTTGAACCTATATAAGAGAATCAAGGCAAACAAAAAACAAAGAATATAACAAAGGGTTAGCATAATAAACTACAATAGCAGGGGGGGGGGCGTGTCCAAGCATCAAACATGGATGGCAGCACATTTGAGAGCTCCGTGCCTCTATCCTCCGATATATTGTAGATTGGATTGCTAAACTTCACATCTACCTCCTCAGTATACATGGCCTGAATTAGAAGCCAAAGTCTGACTTGCTCAAGTCACTCTTTATTAAAAAGGAGCCTTTAAACTAATATTATTGAGAAATAAGCTGCATGCCATTTCAAATTATTCTTAACCTCCTTCCTGGCCTGCCCAGCTACAGATATACCTCACTAAACCTGTAAATACGAAGCCGAAGTTCAGCCTCACCTACAGCCTTCAGTGGATCCCTGAGACTTTTCTTTTTTTTTTAATGAGGACACAAACATTTGCATAGCGGCACAGAAAAAATGGAGGCAGAGATCGTATTTTTATTATGTGAACTCGGGGCTAAGCTAGACGCCCACTTCTGCGACTTGCGTGACATTCTCAGAGAAGATCGGGGATCCCCGCGAGAAGCTAGCAATGACCTCTATAATCTCTACACACCTGCCGGTGATCGCTATCCCACCTCCTCATTCTGTGACAACCGGAACCTTAAAGCTGCACTCACCTCTGCCCTGACACTGAAACCGGACCGCATGGGGATCACCGTAGAGGAGCTGTCTAATCCGGTGCAGCTCGGAAGAGAGGAGGTAAACAATCCTGCTGACTTGTCTAAAGCAATAGAGCAGCCAAGCCTAGTCACAACCCCAGCAGAGATGAGGCCGGTCGCATCGGAAGAGAGTCTGCACAAGCTGCAGAGCGGTCACAAAATGGAGTCGCCGACAGAAGCGCTGCTATGGTTCCAGTCCGCTAAATCTGCTACAAAGTCCTACACATCATGTGGACTCACATTACAGCCTGATTGTGGTCTCTCCTTCAGTCGCTCGGGTAGATTTGAGCAGAGGCAGCGGTGCAATCTGATAAACTTTGGTAAACTGACAGTCAAGATGGGAGTAGGGTAAGAACATAGTAGAAATTTTATTCACTCATAAGCCCACTACTTACGTGTGATGTCTGCCCTCAGAGATTCTTCAGTTGGTTGTTGAACATTTCACGGAACTCTGCCCGCATGACTGAGTCTAGAAAGATTCATGATCTGCACTGACTGAACCAGCAGCCACATGTTTTTTGTTTTTCAGTTAGCGATATAAGCATTACACCATGTATATTTTTATGAGCCTCAAGTTTGTTATGTGGAGGCACTGTACCCTCTTAAACTGTATTTCCTTCAATGTGTTTCTGCTCACACACCTTCTAAACTACCGTTTAGTATATGAGCACTTGAACCTTTATTATTGAGCCTGTAAAGTTCTGTTTGGGACTTATTGTTTAATCTCTGTTGGTGTTCACTATATCTACCCACATGGTTTAATTGCTTTCTTCCCAGTCCTTAGGGAGAATGCATCTTGTAGTTCACTACTAATTGAGTTACACCTGTTTATCATTACTCTGTAATCTTAATGCTTACACTCATATCATACAAATTGCACTTAGTCTCTGATTGTGATTTCTGCTCTTATTCCCATGCCATTTTCCCTTTTGAGATATGACATGATACTCATGTCCATGGCCTCCAAGTCTATATACCAGCATGGTAGTGGAACATACTACAGAGTTTGATCCAGCTAACGGCTATTCCTTTGATAGTATATGTGGGATTCTTTAGGTAACAAGCTTGGTAATACTCTTATAGAGGGTAAGTTCACTTTATTAGATTGCCAGCCTCTATACTACCACATGCACATAACTCTCCCACCATATTAGCTGCTCACATATTTAAAGCATATCCTATAATAATCTATTTTACCTCTGATGGCTCCTGTTTGAGTACTTAGCTTTTGCACTATTGAGGGGGTTGAGATACTCCAGGCTCCTATATAAGCTGGTTCTGGTTCGCGCTTATTTAATCTTCTTTCCTTCATCATACTGAAAATGTCAGCCATACATGTTAAACTGCTCCGACACTATCATTTACACTCACTGTTATAAGGTTGCTATAGCCATAGTAGATGTACATATGTTGATTTATACAAATAACCTAGGTGCATGTGCGGGACATCCTGTGATAATAGTTTTACCATAATTCCTATATATCATTCAAAGACCCATACGGGTTTCTATAGAGCGGTATTGAGATTATTAATATATCTAACAGGAGCTATTGAGTACAGCATTTCCCCTAGACACTAACTTAGGTTCATATTCTATTATAAAGACTGCTCCCATCTTGAGGCTAACTGCCTAGCTCTGAGGTAATCTTTTACATTGAATAACTAGTTACAGCCTATACCCTACAGATTACATATAGCTGAGCTAGCATGAGAGTGTCTGGTAGCAACTAGCGCAGATGGTTCCTATGACCTCATAATGATGCACCATTTCCTCTAGAGGTCTATTGCACCAGCAATAGGGTACATATGAGCATCTCTGTAATTTTAAGTCACTCAATTTTAATATATGAATATAGGAAATATTTAGCTTATCTGTTTAGTGTTGTTAACCATCTGCTTATTTTAAGGCTTAAGTATCAACCTACTCACTAACCTTTTATAGGCCCAAGAGCGGCCACTCTAAACCCTAATCCCCCTCAAATTATAAAATTATAAGCTTAATGAGGCCCAAGGGAACTGCAGTTGGTTTTAGGAAGACTTAATTAAAGATTATCTTTGAAAAAGAGGTGTAGGGAAACAATTGGCTGTTCCTCATTAGTTATACCCTTATACTTAAATGGATGCTTATTTCTAACTGGCCATGCCCCCCCACTCTTATTTCGAGCGGCTTTTGCCCACTGCTTCCCCCCCATAATCACTACTAAGGTCCAAAAGTGGCCTCACAAATGCCAATTTCCCTTCTCACTCTCCATTAGAATTTTTAGGTCCGAAAGTGGCCTCCTCTCTGAGTAACATAGGGAACCCTAACTAATATATAAAAATGAGGTTTCATTCCTAGACACTTGCACTTCTCAACCAGCATTGCATACCACCACTTATTGTACAAATGAATATTGTGACATTGACTTGCGAAATTTAATATTTGTCCTTGAAGTTCCAACATGACCATAGATGTTCTTTTAGTTCCATTTTCAAGAAGGTTTCCCTCATTAGCTTGGAAAGTACCTCACCGAATAACTAAAGGGACTCACAAATAGTTTAAAGAGAGACTCAAACTTCACTCTCTGGTTATTGTTTGGATTACTACTCTCCTGCCCAATGGCTACTTATGTGTAAAGAACATGCAGCGCTTATATGTGTAGTTGGTCCATATACATTGTCTTGTATGGTGATGTAATATCATATCTGTACATTGTTGTTTGTTAAGTGTTTTTTTTTTTTCTTCTTGTCATCGTCACTAATAACCTCAATAAAAATAAATTTAAAAAAAAAAAAAAAAAACTACAATAGCAGCTGCCTGAAGACGGTGCACGTTGTGAGGCAGAGGGGCTCCTAGTAAGTATACAGGAATATTAAAGTCACACAGAAACTTTAGTAAGTCCTTAGAATCAGGTCTGCGCTATTTATAAAAAAGTGTCCATACCATCACAACAACAGAGCAGATACTTTGGATCTCATGCTGTCGAAGGAAGCAGTTCTGCTCTGTCATAATGCAGTCTAATATACTCACAAAGTTGTTTAGCTCTATAGCGGGTCCCTACACAAAAACCTGCACAAATGGTAAAACTGGTCTGCAGAAGTTTTATCCATACTGTTGATCATCCAATGCCCGTTTCCCTGTGAGTATACTGTATATTACCCTTAGCGTGAGGGCTGCAACAGTATGTATCAGCAAGCTGCACTGCTTCAGATGTGTAGCATAGCAGAAACACAAGCAATCCTGACACACAGTCTCACATTGCCCACCATATGGCATGCAAAGCGGAAGAGCGTTTCAGGTATATTCAGCAGCTGAATCGCCAATAGTCGTCAAAACTTCTCTCTAATTTTTATCTTTCTGTTGTCCCAGGGGCCAAGAGGTGTAAGTCTTGATCCTTGAAAGCTCCCGAAAAACAAAATCTGTTAAGGGATAATAGGATGGCCCTAAATTTGTTGTTTGTTTTTTTAAATCATATGCCTTTTGTCATTGGCTTTCCAGATGTGCTCAGTTAACTTCCAGTAGTACATTTCTTCTCCTTCAACCTTAGGGCACCAACAGAATGAATCAAATTTTATAAATCTAAATAATTTGGAAAATTGTATATTGAAAGAAAAGAAATTGATTTTATGCTCCTTTAATGCATTTTAATGTTTTATTGTAATTTGTTTTTTTTTTTACTTGTAGGCAATTTGCTGCTGTCTTGCCTGTATCGAACCATGTGAGAACAAGCAGTGGAGCACTGAAGAATGTGAAACATTTGAATCACTGACTAGTGAAAAGAAGCTAACGTGTACAGTATTGGGTAAGAAGTGATATATGATATATTGTGTTATCCTTTTCTACCTGCTAGGGAATATCGTCTCTGAAGCACTTAGTCATAGACCTATTTCAAGGATGCAGTTGTATTGGTTTTACTGCAAAACACTTTTAAAATAGGTCTCTCTTGGGCTTTCACTCATCCTTTTCTTCAATAGCATTTGAAACTCATTTCTCTATTTAGACAACTTCAAAGCCATACAAATGCATACATTTTCTTTGATTCGCTGTTTCCTTAAATAGTTGAAGATTTTAACTTTGTGTTCTGCACATCTAAGAAGGTGCAAAATTGTATTGACATTCTATCATAATACTATTGGAGAGTAACAAGCATATAATTGTCAGTGGATTGTGAACTGATCAAGTTCAGAACACCAGCATTGGCCTATTATTGCGCGCTCCGACGTGCAGTACATTTTGGCTCAGAAGGCAACAGGCATGAGCTCCGGTTAGGCCTAAACTTATGCTCTGATGACCGGATCGTGGTAGAGCCGTTTTTCAAGTACTTTAAGGGCAGGTAGGCGCCACAGCAGTCATTTTGTCAAATAAATTGTATTTCTCCAACATTGGTGTGTCCGGTCCACGGCGTCATCCATAACTTGTGGGAATATTCTCTTCCCCAACAGGAAACGGCAAAGAGCACAGCAAAAGCTGTCCATATAGTCCCTCCTAGGCTTCGCCCCCCCAGTCATTCTCTTTGCCGCTGAACAAGCAGCATCTCCACGGAGATGGTGAAGAGTATGTGGTGTTTAGTTGTAGTTTTTTATTCTACTATCAAGAGTTTGTTATTTTAAAATAGTGCTGGTATGTACTATTTACTCTGAAACAGAAAAAGATGAAGAGTTCTGTTTGTGAGAGGAGTATGATTTTAGCAGCAGTAACTAAAATCGTTTGCTGTTTCCACATAGGACTGTTGAGATGAGATAACTTCAGTTGGGGGAAACAGTTGGCAGACTTTTCTGCTTAAGGTATGACTAGCCATATTTCTAACAAGAATGTGTAATGCTGGAAGGCTGTCATTTTTCCCCTCATGGGGACCGGTAAGCCATTTTCTTAGTCTCAAACAGAATAAAGGGCTTAATATGGGCTATAAAACTGGTAGACACTTTTATGGGCTAGATCGATTGCTTTATTTGGGCATTTTATACAGTTTGATGTTGAAATTCACACTCTATAACTTTGGGGAACGTTTTTTTACGTCAGGCACTGGTTTAGACACCTTCCCAGTCAGGAAGGGCCTTCTCTGTAGTAGGCAGAGCCTCTTTTTCGTGCCATTACTGCGCAGTTACTTTTGAGAGCAGTACATGCAGCTGCATGTGTGTGGGTCTGGAATTAGTTGAAAAGGTTCCTAGAAGGCTTCATTTGGTATCGTATACTCCCCTGGGTTTGGTCCTCATTTTAAGGGTTAACAGTCTGAAAATTGGGGTGTAATGCTTTGAATGCTTTAAGACACTGTGGTGAAAATTTGGTTAAAATTGAACAATTCCTTCATATTTTTTCACATATTCAGTAATAAAGTGTGCCCTGTTTAAAATTTAAAGAGACAGTAACGGTTTTGATTTAAAACAGTTTTTGTACTTTATTGACAAGTTTAAGCCTGTTTAACATGTCTGTGCCTTCAGATAGACTATGTTCTGTATGTATGGAAGCCAATGTGTCTCCCCCTTCAAATATGTGTGATAATTGTGCCATAGCGTCCAAACAAAGTAAGGACAGTACTTCCACAGATAGTAAAGTTGCCCAAGATGATTCATCAGATGAAGGGAGTAGACATAGTTCTACATCATCTCCTTCTGTGTCTACACCAGTTTTGCCCACGCAGGAGACCCTTAATACTTCTAGCGCGCCAATGCTCGTTACTATGCAACAATTGACGGCAGTAATGGATAACTCCATAGCAAATATTTTATCCAAAATGCCTGCATTTCAGAGAAAGCGCGATTGCTCTGTTTTAAACACTGTAGAGCAGGAGGGCGCTGATGATAATTGCTCTGTCATACCCTCACACCAATCTAAAGTGGCCATGAGGGAGGTTTTGTCAGATGGGGAAATTTCTGATTCAGGTAGAATTTCTCAACAGGCAGAACCTGATGTTGTGACATTTAAATTTAAATTAGAGCATCTCCGCGCACTACTTAAAGAGGTGCTATCTACGCTGGATGATTGTGAGAACCTGGTCATTCCAGAAAAATTGTGCAAGATGGACAAGTTCCTAGAGGTCCCGGTGCACCCCGACGCTTTTCCAATACCCAAGCGGGTGGCGGACATAGTGAATAAGGAGTGGGAGAAGCCCGGCATACCTTTTGTCCCTCCTCCTATATTTAAGAAATTATTTCCTATGGTCGACCCCAGAAAGGACTTATGGCAGACAGTCCCTAAGGTTGAGGGGGCAGTTTCTACACTAGCCAAACGCACTACCATTCCTATCGAGGATAATTGTGCTTTCAAAGATCCTATGGATAAAAAATTAGAGGGTTTGCTTAAAAAGATTTTTGTACAGCAAGGTTACCTCCTGCAACCTATTTCGTGCATTATTCCTGTCACTACAGCAGCGTGGTTCTGGTTCGAGGAACTAGAAAAGTCGCTCAGTAGAGAGACTCCGTATGAGGAGGTTATGGACAGAATTCACGCACTTAAGTTAGCTAATTCCTTTATTTTAGATGCCGCTTTGCAGTTAGCTAGATTAGCGGCGAAAAATTCAGGGTTTGCAATTGTGGCGCGCAGAGCGCTCTGGCTAAAGTCTTGGTCAGCGGATGTATCTTCCAAGACAAAATTGCTTAATATCCCTTTCAAAGGTAAAACCCTCTTTGGGCCAGAATTGAAAGAGATTATCTCAGACATCACTGGGGGTAAGGGCCATGCCCTCCCACAAGATAGGCCTTTCAAGGCCAAGAATAAGTCTAATTTTCGTTCCTTTCGCAATTTCAGGAACAGACCGGCCTCCAACTCTGCAGCCTCTAGACAAGAGGGTAATGCTTCGCAGACCAAACCAGCTTGGAAACCGATGCAAGGCTGGAACAAGGGTAAACAGGCCAAGAAGCCTGCTGCTGCTACCAAAACAGCATGAAGGAGTAGCCCCCGACCTGGGACCGGATCTAGTAGGGGGCAGACTCTCTCTCTTCGCTCAGGCTTGAGCAAGAGATGTTCAGGATCCCTGGGCATTAGAAATAGTTTCTCAGGGTTATCTTCTGGAATTCAAGGAACTACCCCCAAGGGGAAGGTTCCACATGTCTCACTTATCTTCAAACCAAATAAAGAGACAGGCATTCTTACATTGTGTAGAAGACCTGTTAAAAATGGGAGTGATACACCCAGTTCCAACTGTGGAACAAGGACTGGGGTTTTACTCTAATCTGTTTGTAGTTCCCAAAAAAGAGGGAACCTTCAGACCAATTCTGGATTTAAAGATTCTAAACAAATTTCTCAGAGTGCCATCGTTCAAAATGGAAACTATTCGAACGATTTTACCTACAATCCAGGAGGGTCAATTTATGACTACCGTGGATCTAAAGGATGCATATCTACATATTCCTATCCACAAAGATCATCATCAGTTCCTAAGGTTCACCTTTCTGGACAAACATTACCAGTTTGTGGCTCTCCCATTCGGGCTAGCAACTGCTCCAAGGATTTTCACAAAGGTACTCGGGTCCCTTCTAGCGGTTCTAAGACCAAGGGGCATTGCAGTGGCACCTTACTTTGACGACATTCTGATACAAGCGTCGTCTCTTTCAAAGGCAAAGGCTCACACAGACATCGTTCTGGCCTTTCTCAGATCTCACGGGTGGAAGGTGAACATAGACAAAAGTTCCCTGTCTCCGTTGACAAGAGTTCCTTTCTCGGGGACAATAATAGATTCTTTAGAAATGAAGATTTTCCTGACAGAGGTCAGAAAGTCAAAACTTCTAAACGCTTGTCAAGTTCTTCACTCTGTTCCAGGACCTTCCATATCTCAGTGCATGGAAGTAGTAGGGTTGATGGTTGCAGCAATGGACATAGTTCCTTTTGCGCGAATTTATCTAAGACAATTACAACTGTGCATGCTGAAACAGTGGAATGGGGACTATACAGACTTGTCTCCAGTGATTCAAGTAGATCAGAAGACCAGAGGCTCACTCCGTTGGTGGCTGACCCAGGATCACCTGTCCCAGGGAATGAGCTTCCGCAGACCAGAGTGGGTCATCGTCATGACCGACGCCAGTCTAGTGGGCTGGGGCGCGGTCTGGGACTCCCTGAAAGCTCAGGGTCTATGGTCTCGTGAAGAGTCTCTTCTCCCGATAAACATTCTGGAACTGAGAGCGATATTCAATACTCTCAGGGCTTGGCCTCAACTAGCAAAGACCAGATTCATAAGATTCCAATCAGACAACATGGCGACTTTTGCTTACATCAATCATCAGGGGGGAACAAGGAGTTCCCTGGCGATAAGAGAAGTGACCAAAATCATAAAATGGGCGGAGGATCACTCCTGCCACCTATCTGCGATCCACATCCCAGGAGTGGAAAACTGGGAGGCGGATTATCTGAGTCGTCAGACTTTCCATCCGGGGGAGTGGGAACTCCACCCGGAGATATTTGCCCATTTGACCCAATTATGGGGCATTCCAGACATGGATCTGATGGCGTCTCGTCAGAACTTCAAGGTTCCTTGCTACGGGTCCAGATCCAGGGATCCCAAGGCGACTCTAGTGGATGCATTAGTGGCACCTTGGGCCTTCAACCTAGCTTATGCGTTTCCACCGTTTCCTCTCATTCCCAGGCTGGTAGCCAGGATCAAACAGGAGAGGGCCTCGGTGATTTTGATAGCTCCTGCGTGGCCACGCAGGACTTGGTATGCAGACCTGGTGAATATGTCATCGGCTCCACTATGGAAGCTACCTTTGAGACAGGATCTTATAGTACAAGGTCCATTCGAACATCCAAATCTAGTTTCTCTCCAGCTGACGGCTTGGAAATTGAACGCTTGATTTTATCTAAGCGTGGGTTTTCGGTTTCTGTGATAGATACTCTGGTACAAGCCAGAAAACCTGTAACTAGAAAAATTTACCATAAAATATGGAAAATATATATCTGTTGGTGTGAATCCAAGGGATTCTCATGGAGTAAGATTAAAATTCCTTGGATCCTTTCCTTTATCCAAGAAGATTTGGACAAGGGATTATCAGCGAGTTCTCTAAAAGGACAGATTTCTGCTTTATCTGTCTTGTTACACAAACGACTGGCAGCTGTGCCAGATGTTCAAGCTTTTGTTCAGGCTTTGGTCAGGATCAAGCCTGTTTACAGACCTTTGACTCTTCCCTGGAGTCTGAATTTAGTTCTTTCAGTTCTTCAAGGGGTTCCGTTTGAACCTATTCATTCCATAGATATCAAGCTGTTATCTTGGAAAGTTCTGTTTTTGGTTCCTATTTCTTCTGCTAGAAGAGTTTCTGAATTATCTGCTCTGCAGTGTAATCTGCCCTATCTGGTGTTCCATTCAGATAAGGTTGTTTTGCGTACTAAACCTGGTTTCCTTCCAAAGGTTGTTTCCAACAAGAATATTAACCAGGAAATAGTTGTGCCTTCTTTGTGTCCGAATCCAGTTTCAAAGAAGAAACGTTTGTTACATAATTTAGATGTAGTCCGTGCTTTAAAGTTCTATTTAGATGCAACAAAGGATTTCAGACAAACGTCTTCTCTGTTTGTCGTTTATTCTGGCAAGAGGAGAGGTCAAAAAGCTACTGCTACCTCTCTTTCCTTTTGGCTGAAAAGCATCATCCGATTGACTTACGAGACTGCCGGACGGCAGCCTCCCGAACGAATCACAGCTCACTCTACTAGGGCTGTGGGTTCCTCATGGGCCTTTAAGAACGAGGCTTCTGTTGATCAGATATGTAAGGCAGCGACTTGGTCTTCTCTGCACACTTTTGCCAAATTCTACAAATTTGATACTTTTGCTTCTTCGGAGGCTATTTTTGGGAGAAAGGTTTTGCATGCCGTGGTGCCTTCTGTTTAGGTAACCTGATTGGCTCCCTCCCTTCATCCGTGTCCTAAAGCTTTGGTATTGGTTCCCACAAGTTATGGATGACGCCGTGGACCAGACACACCAATGTTGGAGAAAACAGAATTTATGCTTACCTGATAAATTACTTTCTCCAACGGTGTGTCCGGTCCACGGCCCGCCCTGGTTTTTTAATTAGGTTTGATAAATTTCTTTCTTTAACTACAGTCACCACGGCACCCTATAGTTTCTCCTTTTTTTCTCCTGTCCGTCGGTCGAATGACTGGGGGGGGGGAGCCTAGGAGGGACTATATGGACAGCTTTTGCTGTGCTCTTTGCAGTTTCCTGTTGGGGAAGAGAATATTCCCACAAATTATGGATGACGCCGTGGACCGGACACACCGTTGGAGAAAGTAATTTATCAGGTAAGCATAAATTCTGTTTTTTTCACTCTAAATGTCCTGATAAGGTTAATTTTGCCTATTGCTCTTAGGTGCAATAATTTTTGGGCCCATTAAATATGTGTTTCTAATCGGATTTCGTTATTTAGCTTTTATTAGCAGTTTTGGAAACATTGTATACTTTTTATTTTTTTTTTAAAGGCGCAGTACATTTTTTTGAAAAATGGTTGAAAGTGTTTAACAACTTTTAAGATTATTGTTAGTCTGTTCAACATGTCTGACATTGAGGATACTAATTGTTCTATGTGTTTAGAAGCCATTGTGGAACCCGCACTTACGTTGTGTACCTCTTGTACTGAAAAAGCCTTACAATGTAAGAAGCATATTTTAAGTAAAGAAAGTGTGCCTAAGGATGATTCTCAGTATGAAGAGAATCAGGATGTGCCATCCAATTCTCCCCAAGTTTCACAACCTTTAACACCCACACAAGCAACGCCAAGTACTTCTAGTGCGTCTAATGCTTTTACTCTGCAGGAAATTGCTGCAGTTATGTCAACTACTCTTACAGAGGTATTACCCAAATTACCAGTGTTACAGGGTAAACACAGTAGGTCAGGTATTAATGTAAATACTGAATCCGCTGATGCTGTATTAGCTATTTCCGATGTACCCTGAGTTGGGGGTTAGGGAATTGCTGTCTGGGGGTTAACTTTCAGACCAAGGAAATATTTTACCTCAGACAGATTTGGATGTTATGTCATTTAAATTTAAGCTTGAACACCTATGTCTGTTACTTAGGAAGGTTTTAGCGACTCTGGATGATTGTGGCCCTATTATAATACCACCAGAGAAATTGTGTAAGATGGACAAATATCTAGAGGTGCCTGCTTACACTGATGTTTTCTCTTGTAAGGTTTATCCAGTCCACGGATAATCCATTACTTGTGGGATATTCTCATTCCCAATAGGAAGTTGCAAGAGGACACCCACAGCAGAGCTGTCTATATAGCTCCTCCCCTAACTGCCATATCCAGTCATTCTCTTGCAACTCTCAACAAACATGGAGGTAGTAAGAGAGAAGTGGTGAAATGTAGCTGTTATTTTGCTTCAATCAAAAGTTTATTATTTTTAAATGGTACCGGAGTTGTACTATTTTGTTCCAGGTAGAAAAATAGAAGAATCTGCCTGTGATTTCTATGATCTAGCAGGTTGTAACTAAGATCCATTGCTGTTCTCACACATGACTGAAGAGAGAGGTAACTTCAGCGGGGGAATGGCGTGCAGGTTATCCTGCTATGAGGTATGTGCAGTTAAGATTTTTCTAGAAGATTTGAATGCTAGAAAATGCTGCTGATGCCAAATTTATGTAAGATAAGCATGAATACAGTGATTTAATAGCGACTGGTATCATGCTTACTTTCTGAGGTAATACAATTTTATATATTTACAATATAAAACGTTTGCTGGCATGTTTAAACGTTTTTATATATACTTTTGGTGATAAAACTTTATTGGGGCCTAGTTTTTTTCCACATGGCTGGCTTAAATTTGCCTAGAAACAGTTTCCTGAGGCTTTCCACTGTGTTACTATGAGTGTGAGGGGCCTAATTTAGCGCTTTTTTGCGCAGTAACTTTTACAGACTGAGACATCCAGCTTCCTCCAGGAGTTGTCTGAATGCTATAGGACATTTCTAGAGGGCTCTTAGGCTTTCCAAAATTGTTTATTGGGGAAGGTAGGCCCACAGCAAGGCTGTGGCAGTTTGGTGTGGCTGTTAAAAAATGTTTATATCATTTTTTTATCCTTTTTTTTTAATTAAGGGGTTAATCATCTATTTGCAAGTGGGTGCAATGCTCTGTTAGCTTATTGTACACACTGTAAAAATTTGCTGGGCAGAGATTCATTCTTGCCACCTATCAGCTATCCATATCCCAGTAGAGAACTGGGAGGCGGATTTTCTAAGTCGACAGACTTTTCATCCGGGGGAGTGGGAACTCCATCCGGAGGTGTTTGCACAATTGGTTCATCGTTGGGGCAAACCAGAACTGGATCTCATGGCGTCTCGCCAAAATGCCAAGCTTCCTTGTTACGGTTCCAGGTCCAGGGACCCCAAGGCAACGCTGATAGATGCTCTAGCAGCGCCTTGGTCCTTCAACCTGGCTTATGTGTTTTCACTGTTTCCTCTGCTCCCTCGTCTGATTGCCAAAATCAAGCAGGAGAGAGCATCGGTGATCTTGATAGTGCCTGCGTGGCCATGCAGGACTTGGTATGCAGATCTGGTGGACATGTCATCCTTTCCACCATGGACTCTGCCTCTGAGACAGGACCTTCTACTTCAAGGTCCTTTCAACCATCCAAATCTAATTTCTCTGAAGCTGACTGCCTGGAGATTGAACGCTTGATTTTATCAAAACGTGGTTTCTCCGAGTCAGTCATTGATACCTTAATTCAGGCACGAAAGCCTGTCACCAGGAAAATCTATCTTAAGATATTGCGTAATTATCTTTATTGGTGTGAATCCAAGGGCTACTCATGGAGTAAGGTCAGGATTCCCAGGATATTATCTTTTCTCCAAGAAGGATTTGAGAAAGGATTGTCAGCTAGTTCCTTAAAGGGACAGATTTCTGCGCTATCTATTCTTTTGCTCAATCGTCTGGCGGATGTCCCAGACGTTCAGGCATTTTTCAGGCTTTAGTTAGAATCAAGCCTGTGTTTAAACCTGTTGCTCCACCATGGAGTATACATTTGGTTCTTAAAGTTCTTCAGGGGGTTCAGTTTGAACCTCTTCATTCCATAGATATCAAACTTTTATCTTGGAAAGTTCTTTTTTTGGTAGCTATTTCCTCGGCTTGTAGAGTTTCCGAGTTATCTGCCTTGCAATGTGATTCTCCTTATCTGATCTTCCATGCAGATAAGGTAGTTCTCCCTACCAAACCTGATTTTTTTTCCTAAGGTGGTATCTAATAAGAATATCAATCAAGAGATTGTTGTTCCGTCTTTGTGTCCTAATCCTACTTCAAAGAAGGAACATCTATACATAATCTGGACGTGATCAATGCTTTAAAGTTGTACTTACATTCTACTAAAGATTTTCATCAAACATCTGCTTTGTTTGTTGTCTACTCTGGACAGAGGAGAGGTCAAAAGGCTTCGGCAACCTCTCTTTCTTTTTGGCTTAGAAGCATAATCCGTTTAGCCTATGAGACTGCTGGCCAGCAGCCTCCAGAAAGGATTACAGCTCATTCTACTAGAGTTGTGGCTTCCACATGGGCCTTTAAAAATGAGGCTTCTGTTGAACAGATTTGCAAGGCGGCGACTTGGTCTTCGCTTCATACTTTTTCAAAATTCTACAAATTTGATACTTTTGCTTCTTCTGAGGCTATTTTTGGGAGAAAGGTTTTACAGGCAGTGGTACCTTCCGTTTAAGTACCTGCCTTGTCCCTCCCTTCATCCGTGTACTTTAGCTTTGGTATTGGTATCCCACAAGTAATGGATGATCCGTGGACTGGATACACCTTACCAGAGAAAACATAATTTATGCTTACCTGATAAATTTATTTCTCTTGTGGTGTATCCAGTCCACGGCCTGCCCTGTCATTTTAAGGCTGGTATTTTTTAATTTTAAACTACAGTCACCACTGCACCCTATGATTTCTCCTTTTTCATGTAATTAGCAAGAGTCCATGAGCTAGTGACGTATGGGATATACATTCCTACCAGGAGGGGCAAAGTTTCCCAAACCTCAAAATGCCTATAAATACACCCCTCACCACACCCACAAATCAGTTTTACAAACTTTGCCTCCCATGGAGGTGGTGAAGTAAGTTTGTGCTAGATTCTACGTTGATATGCTCTTCGCAGCAGGCTGGAGCCCGGTTTTCCTCTCAGTGTGCAGTGAATGTCAGAGGGATGTGAAGAGAGTATTGCCTATTTGAATTCAATGATCTCCTTCTACGGGGTCTATTTCATAGGTTCTCTGTTATCGGTCACAGAGATTCATCTCTTACCTCCCTTTTCAGATCGACGATATACTCTTATATATACCATTACCTCTACTGATTCTCGTTTCAGTACTGGTTTGGCTTTCTACTACATGTAGATGAGTGTCCTGGGGTAAGTAAGTCTTATTTTCTGTGACACTCTAAGCTATGGTTGGGCACTTCTATATAAAGTTCTAAATATATTTGTTTAAACATTTATTTGCCTTGATTCAGGATGTTAAACGTTCCTTATTTCAGTCAGACAGTCAGTTTCATATTTGGGATAATGCATATGAATAATTCAATTTTTTCTTACCTTAAAATTTGACTTTTTTCCTGTGGGCTGTTAGGCTCGCGGGGGCTGAAAATGCTTAATTTTATTGCGTCATTCTTGGCGCAAAAATTTTCTTGTCATTTCCGGCGTCATACGTGTCGCCGGAAGTTGCGTCATTTTTTTGATGTTTTTTTGCGCCAAAAAATGTCGGCGTTACCGGATGTGGCGTCATTTTTGGCGCCAAAAGCATTTAGGCGCCAAATAATGTGGGCGGCTTTTTTTGGCGCTAAAAAAGTTGAGTGTCATTGTTGTCTCCACAATATTTAAGTCTCATTGTTTATTGCTTCTGGTTGCTAGAAGCTTGTTCATTGGCATTTTTTCCCATTCCTGAAACTGTCATTTAAGGAATTTGATCAATTTTGCTTTATATGTTGTTTTTTCTATTACATATTGCAAGATGTCTCAGATTTACCCTGAATCAGAAGCCACTTCTGGAAAAACGCTTAACTGAGTTTCAGTTCTACCAAAGCTAAGTTCATTTATTTTAAATGTTATAAATGTTTATCTTTAGCTATGGTTTGTAATAAGTTATTATGATATACTTTTACATGCAGAATCCATTAGTATTTATGCTTTATATATTGCCATTCTTACATCTTATGTACAAGAAATATTTAGAAGATTCTATTTTAAAGGCTTTGTCTGACTTTGTGCCTTCTAATAAAAAATTTTAGGTCTTTTTCACTTCTTTTTTAATTATTGAAGTTTCAAATGACCAACAACATACTGAGTTATCCTTCTCTGATGATGTTTTTTTCTCTTTCAGAAATTCTCTTCATCAGATATTGACACTAACAAATCTACTTTTTTATTATTTTTTTATTTTTAAAGTATATTTGTTCTTTGTTGAAAAGGTGTTGATTATTTTTGATATTAAGGTAACTAGTTCTTTAAGACTACTAGCTGACACTATTTCTGCCTGTTTATTCTTCTGTGTTTTCAGAGGTTTTCTTTCCAATTCCCCATACTAGGGAATGGAATAGGCTGAGTATTTTTTCCTTTATTCCTTCTTCAAAGGTTTTAAACTATATTCTTTGCCAGCAGTTAAATTCAATTTGGAGGGTTCTCCAATTTATTGGGGCTATCTCTACTCCTACTAATTATGCTATTGTTTCTATAGCAAAATAGTATTTATTTTCCTTTAGATAGTTGTATCTTATTTATGGAAAATTATTTAGTTCCAGGTACTTTTCTTGGTCCTGTGATTTATTTGGATATTGCAATTGCTTCATTTTTTCTGTTTACTTTAAGATCAAGTATCAGATTATGATTTATTTTAGCATTGTTAAGGGACAACATTTACTAGACTAGGTGCTGTTGCATTTGTCTTGTTTTTTTGCATTTATTGATTATGCAAGTCCTCTGTATTGACTGGTCCTTTAAACTGGACTATCATGCTAATGATTACATTTTTGTCTTCATTTTATTGAATATTTTCGCAAATGAGGGTTAATCTATGTCTTTAGCTATTTTAGCTAGAAGAATTTTGTGATTTTTAAAAAATCCATATTTATTTTGTTCTAAGATAATCAATTATTTGTTTTATAATTGGATTCAATTCTTAACTGTTAATCTGGGCTTCAAGATTGAGTTCTAAGACTAAAACTTTAAGCTTATACTAGTTTGGTTGTTCTTATTAAGGAACAAATTCCTGAGTTCTTTCCCAAGTAACATGTTTATAATTGGAAATTTTTCAGTTCAAAATCAGCTCCCTAATATTGCGATGTACATGCCATATTCCAGCTTGGCTGGTAAGGGGCAGGTTAAGACTTCTTTGAAATTTATTTGTTTCTATTTGGTCCAAATTTCTTTGATTTTATTCCAGTAAGGCTAACACTTTCCTTAAGTGTGTTTCTGTCCTATATATTTTGGGTACTGTTGAAGCATGGCTGGGCACCCATGGGGTTCAAGCGCTGCTCAGACCTGGAATCTTCTAGGGTATTTCTTTCAGTTCCTTTTTTAGGAACTGGGTTTTGGAGTTTTATTCAAACTATTCTGCCTTTTTATGGTCATTGATAGCATTATTTGTTTTCATTAGATAAAATAAATGCATATTTTCATTTTTCTGTTTTCATTCAGATTATTTTCCGAGGATGCAGAATCTCATATGATTCACTTTGCTCTTCAGGACATAGTTAGAGGATCTTTTTTTCAAAAGCTCTTGATTCCTCACGCAAGGGTCACCTTTTTTAGGTTTCCAGATAGTTTGTCACTGTCTTTGTCTCTATCAGACAAGGGACAATTTTATTGTGTTCCGTCTGTTGGTACCTTTAGTCTCTATTATTTCCTTCAGTTGCTATATATGCATAGAAGTTTTAGGTCTTATGGCCACAGCATTGGATTCAATTCCCTTTGCTCATTTTCAATAGAAAGAACCTTTCCAGTCTTTTATGAGTGTTGTTTCTTCAAGAACATGGCTGGTGGATCAATTTACCAAAAAGTTTGTTGATTCCTCAGACAAGGGTAACCTTTTTAGGTTTCCAGATAGATTCAGTGTCCATGACTCTGTCTCTGACGGACAAGAGACGTCTGAAATTGGTTTCAGCTTGTCGAAACCTTCAGTCTCAATCATTCCCTTCGGTAGCCTTATGCATGGAAATTCTAGGTCTTATGACTGCTGCATTTACGCGATCCCCTTTGCTCGTTTTCACATGCAACCTCTTCAGCTCTGTATGCTGAACCAGTGGTGTAGGGATTATACAAAGATATCTCAATTAATATCTTTAAAACCGATTGGTCGACACCCTCTGACGTGGTGGACAGACCACCATCGTTTAATTCAGGGGGCTTCTTTTGTTCTTCCAACCTGGACTGTGATCTCAACAGATGCAAGTCTGACAGTTTGGGGAGCTATATGGTGGTTTCTGACAGCACAAGGGGTTTGGGAATCTCAGGAGGCGAGATTACCAATCAACATTTTGGAACTCTGTGCAATTTTCAGAGCTCTTCAGTCGTGGCCTCTTCTAAAGAGAGTCGTTCATTTGTTTCCAGACGGACAATGTCACAACCGTGGCATATGTCAATCATCAAGGAGGGACTCACAGTCCTCTGGCTATAAAAGAAGTATCTCGAATACTTATATGGGTGGAATCCAGCTCCTGTCTAATTTCTGCGGTTCATATCCCAGGTATAGACAATTGGGAAGCGGATTATCTCAGTCGCCAAACGTTACATCCGGGCGAATGGTCTCTTCACCCAGAGGTATTTATACAGATTGTTCAAATGTGGGGACTTCCATAAATAGATCTGATGGCTTCTCATCTAAACAAGAAACTTCCCAGGTATCTGTCCAGATCCAGGGATCCTCAGGCAGAAGCAGTGGATGCATTGTCACTTCCTTGGAAGTATCATCCTGCCTATATCTTTCCGCCTCTAGTTCTTCTTCCAAGAGTAATCTCCAAGATTCTGAAGGAATGTTCGTTTGTTTTGCTGGTGGCTCCAGCATGGCCTCACAGGTTTTGATATGCGGATCTTGTCCGGATGGCCTCTTGCCAACCATGGACTCTTCCGTTAAGACCAGACCTTCTGTCACAAGGTCCTTTTTTCCATCAGGATCTCAAATCCTTAAATTTAAAGGTATGGAGATTGAACGCTTGATTCTTAGTCAAAGAGGTTTTTCTGACTCTGTGATTAGTACTATGTTACAGGCTCGTAAATCTGTATCTAGAAAGATATATTATCGAGTTTGGAAGACTTACATTTCTTGGTGTCTTTCTCATCAATTTTCCTGGCATTCTTTTAGAATTCCGAGAATTCTACAGTTTCTTCAGGATGGTTTGGATAGAGGTTTGTCTGCAAGTTCCTTGAAAGGACAAATCTCTGCTCTTTCTGTTCTTTTTCACAGAAAGATTGCTAATCTTCCTGATATTCATTGTTTTGTGCAAGCTTTGGTTCGTATAAAGCCTGTCATTAAGTCAATTTCTCCTCCTTGGAGTTTGAATTTGGTTCTGGGGGCTCTTCAAGCTCCTCCGTTTGAACCTATGCATTCATTGGACATTAAATTACTTTCTTGGAAAGTTTTGTTTCTTTTGGCCATCTCTTCTGCTAGAAGAGTTTCTGAATTATCTGCTCTTTCTTGTGAGTCTCCTTTTCTGATTTTTCATCAGGATAAGGCGGTGTTGCGAACATCTTTTCAATTTTTACCTAAGGTTGTGAATTCTAACAACATTAGTAGAGAAATTGTGGTTCCTTCATTGTGTCCTAATCCTAAGAATTCTAAGGAGAGATCATTGCATTCTTTGGATGTAGTTAGAGCTTTGAAATATTATGTTGAAGCTACTAAGAATTTCCGAAAGACTTCTAGTCTATTTGTTATCTTTTCCGGTTCTAGGAAAGGTCAGAAGGCCTCTGCCATTTCTTTGGCATCTTGGTTGAAATCTTTAATTCATCTTGCTTATGTCAAGTCGGGTAAAACTCCGCCTCAAAGGATTACAGCTCATTCTACTAGGTCAGTTTCTACTTCCTGGGCGTTTAGGAATGAAGCTTCGGTTGATCAGATTTGCAAAGCAGCAACTTGGTCTTCTTTGCATACTTTTACTAAATTCTACCATTTTGATGTGTTTTCTTCTTCAGAAGCAGTCTTTGGTAGAAAAGTACTTCAGGCAGCTGTTTCAGTTTGATTCTTCTGCTTATAATTTCAGTTTTTTTCATTATAAGATTTAAACTTTATTTTTGGGTGTGGATTTTTTTCAGCGTAATTGGCTGTCTTTATTTTACCCCTCCCTCTCTAGTGACTCTTGCTTGGAAGATCCACATCTTGGGTAGTCATTATCCCATACGTCACTAGCTCATGGACTCTTGCTAATTACATGAAAGAAAACATAATTTATGTAAGAACTTACCTGATAAATTCATTTCTTTCATATTAGCAAGAGTCCATGAGGCCCTCCCTTTTTTGTGGTGGTTATGATTTTTTTGTATAAAGCACAATTATTCCAATTCCTTATATTTATGCTTCGCACTTTTTTCTTATCACCCCACTTCTTGGCTATTCGTTAAACTGATTTGTGGGTGTGGTGAGGGGTGTGTTTATAGGCATTTTGAGGTTTGGGAAACTTTGCCCCTACTGGTAGGAATGTATATCCCATACGTCACTAGCTCATGGACTCTTGCTAATATGAAAGAAATGAATTTATCAGGTAAGTTCTTACGTAAATTATGTTTTCTGACATTACTGGAGGTAAAGGACATACCCTACCTCCGGATAAGTCTGTTAAAATGAGGGGTTAACAGAATAATTTTTGTTCCTTTCGAAACTATAAAGGAGGACCCTCTGCTTCTTCCTCCACAAAGCAGGAATGGAATTTTGCCCAATCTAAGTCAGTCTGGAGAACCAACCAGACTTGGAATAAAGGTAAACAATCCAAGTAGCCCGCTGCTGCTTCCAAGACAGCATGAAGGGGTGGCCCCCGATCCGCGACTGGATCTGGTAGGGAGCAGACTTTCTCTCTTTGCTCAGTCTTGGGCATGAAATGTTCAGGACTCCTGGGCACTGGAAATAGTGACCCACGGGTATCAACTAGAATTCAAGGATTTTCTCCCAAGGGGGAGATTTCATCTTTCACGATTATCCGTAGAGCAGATAAAAAGAGAGGCTTTCTTACGCTGTGTAAAAGACTTCTATACTATGGGAGTAATTTGTCCTGTTCCAAAGCCGGAAAAGGGACAGGGGTTTTACTCAAATCTTTTTGTAGTTCCCAAAAAAGAAGGAACTTTCAGACCCATTTTAGATCTCAAGTGTCTAAACAAATTTCTCGTTCAAAATGGAGACTATACGAACAATCATACCAATGATTCAGGAAGGTCAATATATGGCTACCGTGGACTTGAAGGATGCATACCTTTTATATCCCTATTCACAAGGATCATCATTTGTTCTTAAGGTTTGCCTTCCTGGACAAACATTATCAGTTCATGTCTCTTCCTTTCGGTCTTGCCACAGCACCCAAAATTTTCACAAAGGTTCTAGAGTCTCTTTTAGCAGTTCTCAGACCGCGGGGCATAGCAGTAGCGCCTTTTCTGGACGATATTCTGATTCAGGCGTCAAATTATCAATTGACAAAATCTCACACGGACGTAGTGTTGTCTTTCCTGAAATCTCACAGTTGAAAAGTGAACATAGAAAAGAGTTCATTAGTTCCACGGACAAGGGTTCCATTCTTGGGGACTCTTATATACTCGGTAGACATGAAAATATTTCTGCATTGGATATAATTTTGTTTGCCCGCTTTCATCCCAGACCACTCCAGCTGTGCATGCTCGGACAGTGGAATGGGTATTATGCAAGTTTATCTCCTCAGATAAATCTGGATCAAGAGACCAGAGACTCTCTTCTTTGGTGGTTGTCGCCGGATCATCTGTCCCAGGGGACTTGTTTCCGCAGACCCTTGTGGGTGATAGTGACAACGGATGCCAGCCTTCTGGGCTGGGGTGCAGTCTGGAACTCCCTGAAGGCTTAGGGTGTTTGGACTTAGGTGGAGTCTCTACTTCCAATCAATATTCTGGAACTGAGAGCAATATTCAATGCGCTTCAGGCGTGGCCTCAGTTGGCTTCAGCCAAATTCATCAGGTTCCAGTCAGACAACATCACGACTGTGGCATATATCAATCATCAGGGGGGAACAAGGAATTCCTTAGCGATGATAGAAGTATCCAAGATAATCCGATGGGCGGAGACCCACTCTTGTTATCTGTCGGCAATCTACATCCCAGGAGTTGAAAATTGGGAAGCAGATTTTCTTAGTTGTCAGACTTTTCATCCAGGGGAGTGGGAACTCCATCCGGAGGTATTTGCCTCACTGATTCTCAGATGGGGCAGACCAGAGTTGGATCTAATGGCGCCTCGACAGAATGCCAAGCTCCCAAGATACGGATCCGGGTAAAGGGATCCACAAGCCGAACTGATAGATGCCCTAGCAGTGCCTTGGAAGTTCAGCCTAGCTTATGTGTTTCCACCATTTCCTCTCCTTCCACGCATGATTGCTCGAAACAAACAGGAGAGAGCTTCAGTAATCCTGATAGTGTCTGCGTGGCCACGCAGGACTTGGTATGCAGATCTAGTGGACATGACCTCTCTGCCACCGTGGAAACTTCCTTTGAGACAGGACCTTCTCATTCAAGGACCTTTCCAACATCCAAATCTAATTTCTCTGCAGTTGACTGCTTGGAGATTGAATGCTTGATTCTATCTAAGCGAGGATTCTCTGATTCGGTCATTGATAGTTTGATACCGGCTCAAAAGTCTGTCACTAGAAAAATCTATCATAAGATATGGCGTAAATATCTTTATTTGTGTGAATCTAAGATGGAGTAAAACTAAGATTCCTAGGATTCTGTCTTTCTCTTGTTAAGTGTGTTCAGTCCACGGGTCATCCATTACTTATGGGATATATTCTCCTTCCCAACAGGAAGTTGCAAGAGGATCACCCAAGCAGAGCTGCTATATAGCTCCTCCCCTCACATGTCATATCCAGTCATTCTCTTGCAACCCTCAACAAAGAAGGAGGTTACTTAACTATTCTTCAATCAAAAGTTTGTTATTTTAAATGGCACCAGAGTGTGCTGTTTTTCTATCTCAGGCAGTATTTGGAAGAAGAACTGCCTGCGGTTTTTATCTATGATTTTAGCAGGCGTAACTAAGATCCACTGGCTGTTCTCGACATTCTGAGGAGTGGGGTAACTTCAGAAACTGGGAATAGCATGCGGGGTCCTCCGCAAATGAGGTATGTGCAGTACTTTATTTTCTTGGAATGGAATTGACTAAGAAAATACTGCTGTTACCATATGATGTAAGTACAGCCTTAAATGCAGTAGTAGCCACTGGTATCAGGCTGATAAATGTATGCGCAGTCGAGTTATATTCTAGGGACTATAATTTGACTGAGAAAATACTGTTAACACTGAAATAATACTTAAGCCTTCTCTGCAGTGGTAGCGACTTGTAGCAGGCTTAGTGATAGCTTTGCATGACATTGAAACATGTTGTTTTTTAATAAAACGTTTACTGGCATGTTATTCGTTTTTGCGAGGTACTTTGGTGATAAATTGCTTTGGGCATGATTTTTTCCCACATGGCTAACATACTTTTCTGCATGGAAACCGTTATATCAGGGCTCCCACTGTTGTGATTGGAGTGGGAGGGCCCTTGTTTTAGCGCCTTGTTGCCCAGTTAAAATTATTGCACAGTCTTTCTGCTTCTTCCTCCTTGATCCAGGACGTCTCTAGAGAGCTCAGGGGTCTGCAAATTTCATTTGTGAGGGAGGTAATCAGTCACAGCAGATCTGTGACAGTGTGCTGACTGTGATTAAAAGCGTTAAATCTTAATTGATATCTGTTTTATCCGTTTTGGGTATTGAGGGGTTAATCATCCTTTTGCTAATGGGTGCAATCCTCTGCTAATAATACACTTCTTGTTAAGAATTGTTTAATTATATCTGTATTTTTGAAGCATTTTTTATATTGCTTGTAAACTTATTGAAAGTGATTTCCAAGCTTGTTAGTTTCATTGCTGAGTCTGTTTTAAACATGTCTGATTCAGAGGAAATTGTTTGTTCATCATGTTCAAAAGCCAATGTGGAGCCCAATAGAACGATGTGTACCAATTGTATTGATATTGCTTTGAATAAAAGTCAATCTGTACCGATAAAGAAGCTATCTCCAGACAACGAGGGGGAAGTTATGCCGCCTAACTCTCCTCACGTGTCAGTACCTGCGTCTCCCGCTCGGGAGATGCGTAGGATTGGGACACCTATTACGTCTAGGCCCTTACAAATCACTTTACATGATATGGCTAATGTTATGAAAGAAGTATTATATAATATGCCCGAATTAAGAAGCAAACTCGATAGCTCTGGGTTAAGGACAGAGCGCGCTGATGACACGAGAGCCATGTCTGATACTGCGTCACAATTTGCAGAACATGAGGACGGTGAACTTCATTCTGTCGGTGACGGTTCTGATCCGGGGAGACCGGATTCAGAAATTTCAAATTTTAAATTTAAGCTTGAGAACCTCCGCGTGTTGCTAGGGGAGGTATTAGCGGCTCTGAATGATTGCGACACGGTGGCAATTCCAGAGAAATTGTGTAGGTTGGATAGATACTATGCGGTACCAGTGTGTACTGACATTTTTCCTATACCAAAAAGACTTACAGAAATTATAAGTAAGGAGTGGGATAGACCCGGTGTGCCTTTTCCCCTCCCCCGATATTTAGAAAAATGTTCCCTATAGACGCCACCACACAAGACTTATGGCAGACGGTCCCTAAGGTGGAGGGAGCAGTTTCTACATTAGCCAAGCGTACCACTATCCCGGTGGAGGATAGCTGTGCTTTCTCAGATCCAATGGATAAAAAATTAGAGGGTTATCTTAAGAAAATGTTTGTTCAACAGGGTTTTATATTGCAGCCTCTTGCATGCATTGCGCCTGTAACGGCTGCAGCGGCATTCTGGTTTGAGTCTCTGGAAGAGGCGATTCGCACAGAGCCATTAGATGAGGCCTTGAGCAAAGTTAGAACCCTTAAGCAAGCTAATGCGTTTGTTTCAGATGCCGTAGTACATCTAACCAAACTTACGGCTAAAAATTCCGGATTCGCCATACAGGCGCGCAGAGCGCTCTGGCTTAAATCCTGGTCAGCGGATGTAACTTCCAAGTCTAAAATACTTAACATTCCTTTCAAAGGGCAGACCTTATTCGGGCCCGGCTTGAAGGAAATTATTGCTGACATTACGGGAGGTAAGGGCCACGCCCTTCCTCAGGACAGGGCCAAACCAAAGGCCAAACAGTCTAATTTCCGTGCCTTTCGTAACTTCAAGGCAGGAGCAGCATTGACTTCCTCCGCTACAAAACAGGAAGGAACTACTGCTCGTTACAGACAAGGTTGGAAAGGCAACCAGTCATGGAACAAGTGCAAGCAGGCCAGAAAGCCTACTCCCGCCCCTAAGACAGCATGAAGTCAGGGCCCCCTATCCAGAGACGGATTTAGTGGGGGGCAGGCTTTCTCTCTTTGCCCAGGCTTGGGCAAGAGTTGTACAGGATCCCTGGACGTTAAAGATTATATCTCAGGGATACCTTCTGGACTTCAAAACCTCTCCTCCGCAAGGGAGGTTCCATCTTTCGAGGTTATCGACAAACCTAGTAAAGAGAGAGGCATTTCTACAATGTGTACAAGACCTCTTAATCATGGGGGTGATCCACTCAGTTCCGCGATCGGAACAGGGACAAGGATTTTACTCAAATCTATTTGTGGTTCCCAAAAGAGAGGGAACCTTCAGACCAATCTTGGACTTAAAGATCTTAAACAAATTCCTAAGGGTACCATCGTTCAAGATGGAAACCATTCGAACCATCCTACCCATGATCCAAGAGGGTCAATTTATGACCACGATGGACTTAAAGGATGCTTACCTTCATATACCGATTCACAAAGATCATTATCAGTACCTGAGGTTTGCCTTTCTAGACAGGCATTACCAGTTTGTGGCTCTTCCCTTCGGGTTAGCCACGGCCCCGAGAATTTTTACGAAGGTTCAGGCGCGAGGCATAGCGATGGCTCCGTACCTAGACGACATTCTGATACAAGCGTCAAGTTTTCAGAATGCAAAGTCTCATACAGAGATAGTTCTAGCATTTCTGAGGTCACATGGGTGGAAAGTGAACGTGGAAAAGAGTTCTCTGTTACCACTCACAAGGGTTCCTTTTCTAGGGACTCTTATAGATTCTGTAGAGATGAAGATTTACCTGACGGAGTCCAGGTTATCAAAGATTCTCAATGCTTGCCGTGTCCTTCATTCCGTTCCAAGCCCATCAGTAGCTCAGTGCATGGAGGTAATCGGCTTAATGGTTGCGGCAATGGACATAGTGCCATTTGCGCGCCTGCATCTCAGACCGCTGCAACTATGCATGCTCAGTCAATGGAACGGGGATTACTCAGATCTGTCCCCTTTGCTAAATCTGGACCAGGAGACCAGAGATTCGCTTCTCTGGTGGTTGTCACCGGTTCATCTGTCCAAAGGAATGACCTTTCGCAGGCCAGATTGGACGATTGTAACAACGGATGCCAGCCTTCTAGGCTGGGGAGCAGTCTGGAATTCCCTGAAACTCCTCCCAATAAACATTCTAGAATTAAGAGCAATATTCAATGCTCTTCTAGCTTGGCCTCAGTTAGCAAAGCTGAGGTTCATCAGATTTCAGTCGGACAATATCTCGACTGTGGCTTACATCAATCATCAAGGGGGAACCAGGAGTTCCTTAGCGATGTTGGAAGTCTCGAAGATAATTCGCTGGGCAGAGTCTCACTCTTGCCACCTGTCAGCGATTCACATCCCAGGCGTAGAGAACCTAAGTCGCCAGACTTTTCATCCGGGAGAGTGGGAACTTCACCCGGAGGTATTTGCTCAACTGATTCGTCGTTGGGGCAAACCGGATCTGGATCTCATGGCATCTCGCCAGAACGCGAAGCTTCCTTGTTACGGATCCAGGTCCAGGGACCCGGGAGCGGTGCTGGTAGATGCATTAGCAGCCCCTTGGGTTTTCAACATAGCTTATGTGTTTCCACCATTTCCGTTGCTACCTCGGCTGATTGCCAGGATCAAACAGGAGAGGGCATCGGTAATTCTGATAGCGCCTGCGTGGCCATGCAGGACCTGGTATGCAGACTTAGTGGACATGTCGTCCTGTCCACCATGGTCTCTTCCTCTGAGGCTGGATCTTCTAATTCAGGGTCCTTTCAACCATCCAAACCTAATTTCTCTGAGGCTGACTGCCTGGAAATTGAACGCTTGATTCTATCAAAGCGTGGGTTTTCGGATTTGGTTATTGATACCTTAATACAGGATCGGAAACCTGTGACAAGAAAAATGTACCATAAGATATGGCGTAAATATTTATATTGGTGCGAATCCAAGAGTTACTCATGGAGTAAGGTTAGGATTCCTAGGATATTAGCTTTTCTACAAGAGGGTTTAGAAAAGGTTTTATCCGCTAGTTCGCTAAAGGGACAGATTTCAGCTCTGTCTATTCTTTTACACAAACGTCTGGCAGAGCATCCAGACGTCCAGGCCTTTTATCAGGCTTTGGCTAGAATTAAGCCAGTGTTTAAAGCTGTTGCTCCTCCGTGGAGCTTAAACTTGGTTCTTAAAGTTCTTCAGGGTGTTCCGTTTGAACCCCTTCATTCCATTGATATTAAGCTTTTATCTTGGAAAGTTTTGTTTTTGATGTCTATTTCCTCGGCTCGAAGAGTCTCTGAGTTATCTGCCTTACATTGTGATTCTCCTTATCTGATCTTTCATTCAGACAAGGTAGTTCTGCGTACTAAACCTGGGTTTTTACCTAAGGTTGTTTCTAACAGGAATATCAATCAAGAGATTGTTGTTCCATCATTATGTCCTAATCCTTCTTCAAAGAAGGAACGTCTTTTGCATAATCTAGACGTGGTCCGTGCTTTGAAGTTCTACTTACAGGCAACTCAAGATTTTAGACAAACTTCTTCTCTGTTTGTCGTTTACTCTGGACAGAGGAGAGGTCAAAAGGCTTCGGCTACCTCTCTCTCTTTTTGGCTTCGTAGCATAATACGTTTAGCCTATGAGACTGCTGGACAGCAGCCTCCTGAAAGAATTACAGCTCATTCCACCAGAGCTGTGGCTTCCACCTGGGCCTTTAAGAATGAGGCCTCTGTTGAACAGATTTGCAAGGCTGCAACTTGGTCTTCACTTCATACTTTTTCCAAATTTTCCAAATTTGACACTTTCGCTTCTTCGGAGGCTGGTTTTGGGAGAAAGGTTCTACAGGCAGTGGTTCCTTCTGTTTAATGTTCCTGCCTTGTCCCTCCCATCATCCGTGTACTTAGCTTTGGTATTGGTATCCCATAAGTAATGGATGACCTGTGGACTGAACACACTTAACAAGAGAAAACATAATTTATGCTTACCTGATAAATTTATTTATCTTGTACTGTGTTCAGTCCACGGCCCGCCCTGTCTTTTTCAGGCAGGTTCTAAATTTTAAAATTATAACTCCAGTCACCACTGCACCTTATAGTTTCTCCTTTCTCGTCTTGTTTCGGTCAAATGACTGGATATGACATGTGAGGGGAGGAGCTATATAGCAGCTCTGCTTGGGTGATCCTCTTGCAACTTCCTGTTGGGAAGGAGGATATATCCCATAAGTAATGGATGACCCGTGGACTGAACACACTACAAGAGAAATAAATTTATCAGGTAAGCATAAATTATGTTTTTCTCCAAGAAGGATTGGAGAAAGGGTTATCAGCAAGTTCTTTAAAGGGACAGATTTCTGCTTTGTCAATTTTGCTTCACAAACGTTTGGCAAATGTGCCGGATGTTCAGTCTTTTTGTCAGGCTTTAACTAGAATTAAGCCTGTATTTAAACCTATTACTCCTCCCTGGAGTTTAAATTTAGTTCTTAGAGTTCTTCAAGGGGTTCCGTTGGAACCCATGCATTCCATAGATATTAAATTGTTATCTTGGAAAGTTCTGTTTTTAGTTGCTATTTCTTCGGCTCGCAGAGTTTCTGAGCTTTCAGCGTTACAATGTGATTCACCTTATCTTTTATTTCATTCTGATAAGGTGGTTTTACGTACCAAACCTGGATTTCTTCCTAAGGTTGTTTCAAATAAGAATATTAATCAAGAAATTGTTGTTCCTTCATTGTGTCTTAATCCTTCTTCCAAGAAGGAGCGTCTGTTACATAATCTGGACGTGGTCCATGCCTTGAAGTTTTACTTACAGGCAACCAAGGATTTCCGTCAATCATCTTCATTATTCATTGTTTATTCTGAAAAGTGTAGGGGTCAGAAAGCTACGGCTACCTCTCTTTATTTTTGGCTGAGAAGTATCTTCTGCCTGACATATGAGACTGCTGGACAGCAGCCTCCTGAAAGAATTACAGCTCATTCTACTAGGGCTGTGGCTTCCACATGGGCTTTTAAAAACGATGCTTCTGTTGAACAGATTTGTAAGGCTGCGACTTGGTCGTCCCTTCATACTTTTTACAACTTTTACAAATTTGATACTTTTGCTTCTTCTGAGGCTGGTTTTGGGAGAAAGGTTCTTCAAGCAGTGGTAAATAATTTAGTTCTGGAGTCGCAGTGTTGAAATCAAAACTTTCAGCTTTATTATCCTTAAAAAACAGGTATACAGGAATGCTGCCCTTCAGATAACATCAACAAGCTTACGCGTTTCGGCTGTATGCCGTAGTCATAGCTCAAGTGGTGCCTTCTGTTTAGGTTCCTGTCTTGTCCCTCCCTTTCATCCGTGGTCTTTTGCTTTGGTATTGGTATCCCACAAGTAAGGATGAAATCCGTGGACTCATCATATCTTTGTAAAAGAAAAGTAAATTTATGCTTACCTGATAAATTAAATTCTTTTACGATATGACGAGTCCACGGCCCATCCTGTTCTTTTTAAGACAGATTTATTTTTTGTAAACTTCAGTCACCTCTGCACATTTTAGCCTTTGCTTTTCTCTTCCTAAACCTTCGGTCGAATGACTGAGGGTGTAGGGGAAAGGAGGGGCTATATATACCGCTCTGCTGTGGTACTCTTTGCCACTTCCTGTTAGCAGGAGGTTAATATCCCACAAGTAAGGATGAAATCCGTGGATTCGTCATATTGTAAAATAAATTAATTTATCAGGTAAGCATACATTTACTTTTTTTTCATATTTCATCTAAGGCTTCTGCAACTCTCTTCTCTGTCAGTGGGAATATATATCACAATTACTGGATCAGATCACAAGACTGTGTATAGACAGGTGGCACTATAGTCCAGGTGACCTCATTCTTAAAACTGATCTGGATAGTAATCTCAACACATGCCTTCAAAAATCTCCATAGTTGGCCCGGTTATTTAGCTAAAAAGGAAAAATGTATAGATTTTAACCCAGAAAAGTCCACCGTAAAGAGTTAATAGTAAGCCACTATGAAATGGTTTGTACTGATGTGTAAGAGTGCCAGTCCTGTGGCTGAAGATTGTTATAAAGTTATTTTAGTGACATATCAGTTAATACATATAAGACACAGATCACCAGATAAAATACTAAAGTAAGTAAAGTAGAGCTCATCTGCTTACCTTATATGCATACTACATTAATGTAAACAGTTAAACTAGCCTCTCCATATATATGTGACTAGATGAGAACAAACTTCCACAAAGTCTCAGCCTAGGAGGTAATAGGAATGTCCTATCACGACTTAGTATGAGCCAGGTGTATAGCCCTGCAAACTTCCATGTCATATCTGCTGGTTTGTAAGACACCCGATTCCTTCGGCTGGTATGGGCATATGCTCATAAGTAATGGTCTTACGTCACAAATCCAAATTCCTCCTCCTGGCTGTTGAGTGGTTAAAGTAGATTAATTGGCATTTATGGAGAGCCTAAACCAGCGCATAGCAGAAATGACTGATATAAAGCATAGAGTAGTCTGAGTGTGAATAGGTAATCCAATGCTGCTAGCAAAAGTTGCAAAACATGAGGAAAAAGCAGCACTACTGTAAATTTGCAGGAATATAAAGGCTTTAACAGTGTTCAAAAGAGGTTCTCAAACAGAACCTGACACGTTTCATGCATATGTGCACGCTCAAAAGGCTTCAGGTTGTTCTGTTTGCGAGTATTTCACAAATACTTTTTTTATATGACTCTGACAAAATAGGCCAACATGAGGATACAGCAGCACTATTAGAAACTAGCAACAATATGTATACAATATGTGTTGTTTGAGTATTTAACTTGTTTAGAAAGGTCAAAATTGAAATGTGCATGGGTACATTTTAATGTGAAATATAAGCACTTTTGCAATATACTTCTATTACCAAAAATGATGCTAGTAAAAGTTATTACTGTGTTTCTGCAGCATATGCACATATCATGTGAAGGCCCATGCACCAGTATTCAAACACCACACCTTATCAGAGAGCTGGCAGTGATGTGTATTGCTTCTGAAGATGTAATTGTATAATGTAAGCCACAGCTAACTCTCTGAAAACCTGTAGTTTTTGAATACTGGTGCACAGGCCCTCACAGAATATGTGCATATGCTGAAAACCAGTAATAATTTTTAATAGAATCACTTTTGCTAATGGAAGTATATTGCAAAATTGCTTATTTTTTCCAATGGCATAGAGAGTACACAATTCCATTCAATTACTGTTAGGAATTCAGCTCCTGGCCACCAGGAGGAGACAAAGACACCCCAGCAAAGCTTTAAATATCCTCCCACTTCCCATAATTCCTGGTTATTATTTGCCTTGTTCATCAAGGAGGATGTGCGAAGATGCTCTGAAGAAAATATTGAATTAAGTCCTTTAATGGGTAGTTTCCCTTCAAGACAGGACTGGGGTAATGTTGTGTTCATGTAATCCTCCTAAGTAAGAGTATTGGTCGCTGTTAGCTGCTGGAGGTCGCAGGTTTGTCCCTGTTATCCCTCTAGGAATCTATGCGTACCCCCCACCCGGCAACCAGAGTTAAGTTTACTCTGTTTTTATTTAATCTCATGTCCCTGTTGGACGCCTGGATGAAGCTGACAGACCTGAAAGTGATGTGATTGCTCCACAGCAGAAGACTCTGGAGGGTAAGGCCTTTGATTTTTATTACTGACAAAGGATCCTCAATACTGAATTAAAGTCACAGTGTGACTCTTTACTCCCTCAGAGAGGGTCTGGGGACATAGTTATATCCGTTTTACAGAATATCTTGTTATTTAGAGCAGGTCATTTACAAGTGGGCCATATAAGGACTTTCATCAGGCCCCTCTGGTGTTTCTATTGCACCAATGCTCCTGTTGATGTGTCTGGGCATTTGTAGACTGTAATGAATGCTCCTTTTCACAGTCATGGAGCTTAGGAGCCTATACAGGTGGTTTGCACTCCACAGGCAATTTTTCTTAAATGCTTTGACAGTCTCTTCACATGTGTAAATTGGCAGGTGTAATTTCCCCTATGGTGTTAAACTTATTATGGAGATCCTATCATGCAAGGATAGTCAGTACACCAAGCACTTAACTGTCTTGCAATTGTCAAGAGATAAGCCTCCTTTCTTGCCGCAACAGCCTTTTTACTATGCACTTTTCAGTTAATGGCATCTGCTGTGTGAGTATGCACAGCATATTTTTAGACTACGTGCAGTAGGCTTAAAATACTGATCTCCCTTCAGAAGTAGCTCCTCCGTCTGCATACGATGAGAGGAGGTTACCACATACTAGTTAGGGTTTTCTGAGGGCTGGATCTGAGGGTACTTTCCTCTAGTACTCACATGGCCGTTTTCTCAGCATGCCTCTCTGCCGCATTCACGGCATTTCTAGCTGTCTTTAGCTAAGGCACTTTATGTTCTTGGCTGCAGCGCAACATATCACACAGCTTTTTTTCACATATCTCAGCCGCATCTCAGCTTACTGCCTCTTAACTCAGGCCCCTGAGTTTGAGCTATCAAATTACAGCATATCCGTGTAGGGGTTGCGGCATTGATATATTTTTTCTCTTGTTAAGTGTATCCAGTCCACGGAACATCCATTACTTATGGGATATTCTCCTTCCCAACAGGAAGTTGCAAGAGGATCACCCACAGCAGAGCTGCTATATAGCTCCTCCCCTAACTGCCATATCCAGTCATTCTCTTGCAACCCTCAACAAAGATGGAGGTCGTAAGAGGAGAGTGGTGTTTTATTCTTAGTTTATTTCTTCAATCAAAAGTTTATTTTTAAATGGTACCGGAGTGTGCTGTTTATCTCAGGCAGTATTTAGAAGAAGAATCTGCCTGCATTTTCTATGATCTTAGCAGAAGTAACTAAGATCCATGGCTGTTCTCACATATTCTGAGGAGTGAGGTAACTTCAGAGAGGGAATGGCGTGCAGATTTTCCTGCAATAAGGTATGTGCAGTTAATAGTTTTCTAGGGATGGAATTCGCTAGAAAATGCTGCTTATACCGGATTAATGTAAGTAAAGCCTTAATTGCAGTGATAGCTACTGGTATCAGGCTTATTAATAGAGATGCATACGCTTATAAAAATGTAATATAAAACGTTTGCTGGCTGGGCTATATACTGGTTGACACTATTGTGGGCTAAATCGATTGATTTATATAATATTTATATGAATTTTGGAGTGTTTTGAGACTTGGAAACACTTTTGGGAACATTTTATTACGCCTGGCAGTTTGTTAGACACCTAATCTAGTCAGGAAGGCTCCTTAACTCAGATATGCAGAGGGAGGAAGTCTCATTCCCGCGCCTTAATTGCACAGTTACTTCTGGAAGCAGTGCATGCAGCTTCATGTGAGAGGGTCCTGTGGCCACAAAAACGATTATAAGAGGCTTATTTCTGTGGTGAATAACCCCCAAGGAAGGTAAAGCCGCAGCAAAAGGCTGTGGCAGGGACTGTAGTGGGTTTAAACTGCTAAATTGAACAATTAGCTCTGGTTTGCTCATTTAAGGGGTTAAAGACTTGAAATTTGGTGTGCAATACTCAAAGCATTAAGACACTAGGGTGCAAATTTCGTAAAAATTGGATAATTCCTTAATAGTTTTTCAAACATTGAGATATAAAGTGTACTCTGTTTATTATTTAAAGAGACAGTAACAGTTTTGTTTAAAAACATTTTTTTTTGCATTAATAGCCTGACTAAGTCTGTCTAACATGTCTGTACCTTCAGATAGATTATGTTCTTTGTGTATGGAGGCCAAGGTGATTCCCCCTTTAAATGTATGTGAAAATGGTGCCATGGCGTCCAAACAAAGTAAGGACAGTAATGTCACATTTAATAAGGTTGCACAAGATGATTCTTCAAATGAAGGTAGTGGGGATTGTTCATCATCCTCTCCTTCTGTGTCAACACCAGTTATGCCCGCGCAGGCGACACCTAGTACATCTAGCGCGCCAATGCTTACTATGCAACAGTTAACTGCAGTAATGGATAATTCTATAGCAAATATTTTATCCAAACTGCCAACACTTCCCAGAAAGCGTGATTGCTCAGTTTTGAATACAGAGGATGAGCAAGTGGGCGCTGATGATAGTTTATCTGTAATACCCTCACACCAGTCTGAATTGGCAGTGAGGGAGGGGCAGTCTGAGGGAGAAATTTCTGATTCAGGAAAAGTTTCTCAGCAGGCAGAACCTGATATTATGACGTTTAAATTTAAGTTAGAACATCTCCGCGCCCTGCTTAAGGAGGTGCTAACTACTCTTGACGATTGCGACTCTTTGGTAATTCCAGAGAAATTGTGCAAAATGGACAAATTCCTTGAGGTCCCTGTGCACGCTGATGCCTTTCCGATACCCAAGAGGGTGGCGGACATAGTGAACAAGGAGTGGGAGAAGCCAGGTATACCTTTTGTCCCACCTCCTATATTTAAGAAAATGTTCCCCATTGTCGACCCCAGAAGGGACGCATGGCAAACAGTCCCTAAGGTTGAAGGAGCAGTTTCTATGTTGGCCAAGCGCACAACTATTCTCATTGAGGACAGTTGTGCTTTCAAAGATCCTATGGATAAAAAATTGGAAGGATTGCTTAAAAATATATTTGTTCAGCAAGGTTTCCTTCTTCAGCCAATTTTGTGCATTATTCCTGTCACCACGGCGGCGTCTTTTTGGTTCGAGGAACTAGAAAATTTGCTCAATAAGGAGACTCCATATGAGGAAGTCATGGACAGAATTCACTCACTAAAGTTGGCTAATTCCTTTATTTTAGATGCCGCTTTGCAATTGGCGAAATTAGCGGCGAAAAATTCAGGTTTTGCAATTGTGGCGCGCAGAGCGCTTTGGTTAAAATCTTGGTCGGCGGATGTGTCATCCAAGACAAAATTGCTTAATATTCCTTTCAAAGGTAAGACCCTTTTTGGGCCAGAATTGAAGGAAATTATTTCAGACATCACTGGGGGAAAGGGCCATGCCCTCCCACAGGATAGGCCTTTCAAGGCTAAGAACAAATCTAATTTGCGTTCCTTTCGCAACTTCAGGAACGGACCGTCTCCTAACTCTGCAGCCTCTAGACAAGAGGGTAACGCTTCCCAGGCTAAGCCAGCATGGAAACCAATGCAAGGCTGGAACAAGGGTAAACAGGCCAAGAAGCCTGCTGCTGCTACCAAGACAGCATGAAGGGGTAGCCCCCGATCCGGGACCGGATCTAGTAGGGGGCAGACTTTCTCTCTTTGCTCAGGCTTGGGCAAGAGATGTTCAGGATCCCTGGGCACTAGAAATAGTCTCTCAGGGTTATCTTCTAGAATTCAAGGAACTTCCTCCAAGGGGAAGGTTCCACATGTCTAGCTTATCTTCAGACCAGATAAAGAGACAGGCATTCTTACATTGCGTAGGAGATCTATTAAAGATGGGAGTGATACACCCAGTTCCAACAGTGGAACAAGGTCAGGGGTTTTACTCAAACCTGTTTGTAGTTCCCAAAAAAGAGGGAACTTTCAGACCAATTCTGGATTTAAAAATTCTAAACAAATTCCTCAGAGTTCCATCGTTCAAAATGGAAACCATCCGAACGATTTTACCAACAATCCAGGAGGGTCAATACATGACTACCGTGGATTTAAAGGATGCGTACCTACATATTCCTATCCACAAAGATCATCATCAGTTCCTAAGGTTCGCCTTTCTGGACAAACATTACCAGTTTGTGGCTCTTCCGTTCGGTTTAGCCTCTGCTCCAATAATTTTCACAAAGGTGCTAGGGTCCCTTCTAGCGGTTCTAAGTCCGAGGGGCATTGCAGTGGCACCTTACCTAGACAACATCCTAATCCAAGTGTCGTCCCTTTCCAGATCAAGGGCTCATACAGACATTGTATTAGCTTTTCTCAGGTCTCACGGGTGGAAGGTGAACATGGAAAAGAGTTCCCTGTCCCCGTCTACAAGAGTTCCTTTTCTGGGAACAATAATAGATTCTGTAGAAATTAAGATTTTTCTGACAGAGGTCAGAAAATTAAAGCTTCTAAAGCCTTGTCAAGTTCTTCAATCTATTCCTCAGCCTTCCATAGCTCAGTGCATGGAAGTAATAGGTTTAATGGTTGCAGCAATGGACGTGGTTCCTTTTGCTCGAATTCAACTGTGCATGCTCAGACAGTGGAATGGGGATTATGCAGAGACTCACTCCATTGGTTGTTGACTCAGGATCACCTGTCTCGGAATGAGTTTCCGCAGACCGGAGTGGGTCATTGTCACGACCAACGCCAGTCTATTAGGCTGGGGCGCAGTCTGGGACTCCCTGAAAGCTCAGGGTCTATGGTCTCGGTTAAAGTCTCTTCTCCCGATAAACATCTTGGAACTGAGAGCGATATTCAATGCGCTCCGGGCTTGGCCTCAACTAGCGAAGGCCGGATTCATAAGATTTCAGTCGGACAACATGACGACTGTAGCTTACATCAATCATCAGAGAGGAACAAAGAGTTCCTTGGCGATGAGAGAGGTATCCAAGATCATCAAATGGGCGGAGGATCACTCCTGCCATCTATCTGCAATTCACATCCCAGGAGTAGACAACTGGGAGGCGGATTATTTGAGTCGTCAGACTTTCCATCCGGGGGAGTGGGAACTCCACCCGGAAATCTTTGCCCAGTTAACTCAATTATGGGGCATTCCAGACATGGATCTGATGGCGTCTTGTCAGAACTTCAAGGTTCCTCGCTACGGGTCCAGATCCAGGGATCCCAAGGCGACACTGGTGGATGCTTTAGTGGCGCCTTGGTCGTTCAACCTAGCTTATGTGTTTCCACAGTTTCCTCTCCTTCCCAGGCTCGTAGTCCGGATCAAACAGGAGACGGCCTCTGTGATTCTGATAGCTCCTGCGTGGCCACGCAGGACTTGGTATGCAGACCTGGTGAATATGTCATCGGCTCCACTATGGAAGCTACCTTTGAGACAGGATCTTCTAGTACAAAGTCCATTAGAACATCCAAATCTAGTCTCTCTGCAGCTGACTGCTTGGAAATTGAACGCTTGATTTTGTCTAAGCGTGGGTTTTCAGATTCAGTTATAGATACTCTGGTCCAAGCCAGAAAACCTGTGACTTGGAAAATTTACCATAAAATATGGAAAAAATATATCTGTTGGTGTGAATCCAAGGGATTCTCTTGGAGTAAAATTAAAATTCCTAAGATTCTTTCCTTTCTCCAAGAGGGTTTGGAAAAATGGTTGTCAGCGAGTTCTCTAAAAGGACAGATATCTGCTTTGTCTGTTTTGTTACACAAACACCTGGCAGCTGTGCCAGATGTACAAGCTTTTGTACAGGCCTTAGTCAGAATCAAGCCTGTTTACAGACCCATGACTCCTCCATGGAGTCTAAATTTAGTTCTTTCAGTTCTTCAAGGGGTTCCGTTTGAACCTCTACATTCCATAGATATTAAGTTACTATCTTGGAAAGTTCTGTTTTTGGTTGCTATTTCTTCTGCTAGAAGAGTTTCTGAATTGTCTGCTTTGCAGTGTGATCCACCCTATCTGGTATTCCATGCAGATAAGGTTGTTTTGCGTACCAAACCTGGTTTTCTTCCAAAAGTGGTTCCCAACAGGAATATTAACCAGGAAATAGTTGTTCCTTCTCTGTGTCCGAATCCAGTTTCGAAGAAGGAACGTTTGTTACACAATTTAGATGTGGTCCATGCTTTAAAATTCTATTTAGATACAACAAAGGATTTCAGACAGACTTCATCTTTGTTTGTTGTTTATTCTGGTAAGAGGAGAGGACAGAAAGCTACTGCTACCTCTTTCTTTTTGGCTGAAAAGCATCATCCGATTGGCTTATGAGACTGCCGGACGGCAGCCTCCTGAACGAATTACAGCTCACTCTACTAGAGCTGTGGCTTCCACATGGGCCTTCAAGAACGAGGCTTCTGTTGATCAGATATGTAAGGCAGCGATTTGGTCTTCTCTGCACACTTTTGCCAAATTTTACAAATTCGATACTTATGCTTCTTCGGAGGCTATTTTTGGGAGAAAGGTTTTGCAAGCTGTGGTGCCTTCCGTTTAGGTAACCTGACTTGTTCCCTCCCTTCATCCGTGTCCCAAAGCTTTGGTATTGGTTCCCACAAGTAAGGATGAAGCCGTGGACCGGACACACCAATGTAGGAGAAAACAGAATTTATGCTTACCTGATAAATTTCTTTCTCCTACGGTGTGTCCGGTCCACGGCCCGCCCTGGCTTTTAGTCAGGTTTCAAATTTTTTCTTTCTATACACTACAGTCACCACGGCACCCTGTGGTTTCTCCTTTTTCTCCTAACCGTCGGTCGAATGACTGGGGGGCGGAGCCAGAGGGGGGCTATATGGGCAGCATTTGCTGTGCTCTCTTTGCCATTTCCTGTTGGGGAAGAGAATATCCCCACAAGTAAGGATGAAGCCGTGGACCGGACACACCGTAGGAGAAAGAAATTTATCAGGTAAGCATAAATTCAGTTTTTTTTCCACATGGCTGGTTTGATTTCTGCCTAGAGACAGTTTTCTGAAGCTTTCCACTGTTGCAATATGAGTGGGAAGGGCCTATTTTAGTGCTTTTCTGTGCAGATAAAAATACTGACAGTGACATTCAGCTTCCCTCTGCATGATACAGGACATCTCTGAAGGGCTCAAAAGGCTTCAAAGTCGTTTTTGAGGAGGGTAACAATCACAGTAGACTGTGGCAGTTGTTGTGACCGTGTTTAAAAAATGTTTTTGTCATTTATTATTCTGTTTTTGTTATTAAGGGGTTAATCATCCATTTGCAAGTGGGTTCAATGCTCTGCTGACTTGTTACATACACTGTAAACATTTTGTTAGTGTAACTGCCTTTTTTCACTGTTATTTCAAATTTTGTCAAAATTTGTTTCTCTTAAAGGCACAGTAATGTTTTTTATATTGCTTGTTAACTTGCTTTAAAGTGTTTTCCAAGCTTGCTAGTCTCATTGCTAGTCTGTACAAACATGTCTGAAACAGAGGATACTTGTTCATTATGTTTAAAAGCCATGGTGGAGCCCCATAGGAGAATGTGTTCTAAATGTATTGATTTCACCTTAAACAGTAAAGATCAGTCTTTATCTATAAAAGAATTGTCACCAGAGGGGTCTGTCGAGGGGGAAGTTTTGCCGACTAACTCTCCCCACGTGTCGGACCCTTCGCCTCCCGCTCAAGGGACGCACGCTAATATGGCGCCAAGTACATCAGGGACGCCCATAGCGATTACTTTGCAGGACATGGCTGCAATCATGAATAATACCCTGTCAGAGGTATTATCCAGATTGCCTGAATTGAGAGGCAAGTGCGATAGCTCTGGGGTTAGACGAGATACAGAGCGCGTAGATGCTGTAAGAGCCATGTCTGATACTGTGTCACAATATGCAGAACCTGAGGATGCAGAGCTTCAGTCTGTGGGTGACGTCTCTGATTCGGGGAGACCTGATTCAGAGATTTCTAATTTTAAATTTAAGCTTGAGAACCTCCGTGTATTGCTTGGGGAGGTATTAGATGCTCTGAATGACTGTGACACAATTGCAGTGCCAGAGAAATTGTGTAGGCTGGATAAATACTATGCATTGCCGGTGAGTACTGATGTTTTTCCAATACCTAAAAGGCTTACAGAAATTATTAGTAAGGAGTGGGATAGGCCCGGTGTGCCCTTTTCCCCACCTCCTATATTTAGAAAAATGTTTCCAATAGATGCCGCTACACGGGACTTATGGCAGACTGTCCCTAAGGTGGAGGGAGCAGTTTCTACTTTAGCAAAGCGTACCACTATCCCGGTTGAGGACAGTTGTGCTTTTTCAGATCTAATGGATAAAAAATTAGAGGGTTACCTTAATAAAATGTTTATTCAACAAGGTTTTATTTTACAGCCCCTTGCATGCATTGCGCCTGTCACTGCTGCGGCGGCATTCTGGTTTGAGGCCCTGGAAGAGGCCATCCATACAGCTCCATTGACTGAAATTGTTGACAAGCTTAGAACTCTTAAGCTAGCTAACTCATTTGTTTCTGATGCCATTGTTCATTTGACTACACTAACGGCTAAGAATTCCGGATTCGCCATCCAGGCGCGTAGGGCGCTATGGCTCAATTCCTGGTCAGCTGATGTGACTTCAAAGTCTAAATTACTCAACATTCCTTTCAAGGGGCGGACCTTATTCGGGCCTAGTTTAAAAGAAATTATTGCTGACATTACTGGAGGTAAGGGTCATACCCTTCCTCAGGACAGGGCCAAATCAAAAGCCAAACAGTCTAATTTTTGTGCCTTTCGAAATTCCAAGGCAGATGCAGCATCAACTTCCTCCGTTTCAAGACAAGAGGGAACTTTTGCTCAATCTAAGCAGGCCTGGAAACCTAACCAGTCCTGGAACAAAGGCAAGCAGGCCAAAAAGCCTGCTGCTGCCTCTAAGACAGCATGAAGGAACGGCCCCCTATCCGGCGACAGATCTAGTAGGGGGCAGACTTTTTCTCTTCGCCCAGGCGTGGGCAAGAGATGTTCAGGATCCCTGGGCGTTGGAGATCATATCTCAAGGATATCTTCTGGACTTCAAAGCTTCCCCTCCACAAGGGAAATTTCATCTTTCAAGGTTATCTGCAAATCAGATAAAGAAAGAGGCATTCCTATGCTGTGTGCAAGACCTCCTAGTAATGGGAGTGATCCATCCAGTTCCGCGGACGGAACAAGGACAGGGTTTTTATTCAAATCTGTTTGTGGTTCCCAAAAAAGAGGGAACCTTCAGACCAATTTTGGATCTAAAGATCTTAAACAAATTCCTCAGAGTTCCATCTTTCAAAATGGAAACTATTCGGACCATCCTACCCATGATCCAAGAGGGTCAGTACATGACCACAGTGGACTTAAAGGATGCCTACCTTCACAAACCGATTCACAAAGATCATCATCGGTTCCTAAGGTTTGCCTTTCTAGACAGGCATTACCAATTTGTAGCTCTTCCCTTCGGGTTGGCTACAGCCCCGAGAATCTTTACGAAGGTTCTGGGCTCACTTCTGGCGGTTCTAAGAACGCGAGGCATAGCGGTGGCTCCGTATCTAGACGACATCCTGATACAGGCGTCAAGCTTTCAAATTGCCAAGTCTCATACAGAGATAGTTCTGGCATTTCTGAGATTGCACGGGTGGAAAGTGAACGAGGAATAGAGTTCTCTATCCCCACTCACAAGAGTCTCCTTCTTAGGGACTCTTATAGATTCTGTAGAGATGAAAATTTACCTGACAGAGTCCAGGTTATCAAAGCTTCTAAAAGCTTGCCGTATTCTAAATTCCATTCTGCGCTCTTCGGTGGCTCAGTGTATGGAGGTGATCGGCCTAATGGTAGCGGCAATGGACATAGTGCCATTTGCGCGCCTACATCTCAGACCGCTGCAATTATGCATGCTAAGTCAGTGGAATGGGGATTACACAGATTTGTCCCCTCTGCTAAATCTGGATCAAGAGACCAGAGATTCTCTTCTCTGGTGGTTGTCTCGGGTCCACCTGTCCGAGGGTATGACCTTTCGCAGGCCAGATTGGACAATTGTAACAACAGATGCCAGCCTTCTAGGTTGGGGTGCACTCTGTAACTCCCTGAAGGCACAGGCATCGTGGACTCAGGAGGAGAAACTCCTTCTGATAAATATTCTGGAGTTAAGAGCAATATTCAATGCTCTTCTGGCTTGGCCTCAGTTAGCAACACTGAGGTTCATCAGATTTCAGTTGGACAATATCACGACTGTGGCTTACATCAACCATCAAGGGGGAACCAGGAGTTCCCTAGCGATGTTAGAAGTCTCAAAAATTATTCGCTGGGCAGAGACTCACTCTTGCCACCTGTCAGCAATCCATATCCCAGGCGTGGAGAACTGGGAGGCGGATTTTCTAAATCGTCAGACTTTTCACCCGGGGGAGTGGGAACTCCATCCGGAGGTGTTTGCTCAATTGATTAATCGTTGGGGCAAACCAGAGTTGGATCTCATGGCGTCTTGCCAGAACGCCAAGCTTCCTTGTTACGGATCCAGGTCCAGGGACCCAGAAGCGACACTGATAGATGCTCTAGCAGCGCCTTGGTTCTTCAACCTGGCTTATGTGTTTCCACCGTTTCCTCTGCTCCCTCGACTGATTGCCAAAATCAAACAGGAGAGAGCATCGGTGATTCTAATAGCGCCTGCGTGGCCACGCAGGACCAGGTATGCAGACCTAGTGGACATGTCATCCTTTCCACCATGGACTCTGCCTCTAAGACAGGACCTTCTAATACAAGGTCCTTTCAATCATCCAAATCTAATTTCTCTGAGACTGACTGCATGGAGATTGAACGCTTGATTCTATCAAAGTGTGGCTTCTCCAAGTCAGTCATTGATACCTTAATACAGGCACGAAAGCCTGTTACCAGGAAAATATATCACAAGATATGGCGTACATATCTTTACTAGTGTGAATCCAAGAATTACTCATGGAGTAAGGTTAGGATTCCTAGGATATTGTCCTTTCTCCAAGAGGGTTTGGACAAAGGATTATCAGCTAGTTCCTTAAAGGGACAGATTTCTGCTCGGTCTATTCTTTTGCACAAGCGTCTGGCAGAGGTTCCAGACGTCCAGGCATTTTGTCAGGCTTTGGTTAGAATTAAGCCTGTGTTTAAACCTGTTGCTCCCCCATGGAGCTTAAACTTGGTTCTTAAAGTTCTTCAAGAAGTTCCGTTTGAACCCCTTCATTCCATTGATATTAAGCTTTTATCTTGGAAAGTTCTGTTTTTGATGGCTATTTCTTCGGCTCGGAGAGTCTCTGAGCTATCTGCCTTACAATGTGATTCTCCTTATCTGATTTTTCATGCAGATAAGGTAGTTCTGCGTACCAAACCTGGGTTTTTACCTAAGGTGGTTTCTAACAAGAATATCAATCAAGAGATTGTTGTTCCATCATTGTGCCCTAATCCTTCTTCAAAGAAGGAACGTCTTTTACATAATCTGGACGTAGTCCGTGCCTTGAAGTTTTACTTACAAGCTACTAAAGATTTTCGACAAACATCTTCCCTGTTTGTCGTTTATTCTGGACAGAGGAGAGGTCAAAAAGCTTCGACAACCTCTCTTTCCTTTTGGCTTCGGAGTATTATACGCCTAGCCTATGAGACTGCTGGACAGCAGCCCCCTGAAAGAATTACAGCTCATTCTACTAGAGCTGTGGCTTCCACCTGGGCCTTTAAAAATGAGGCCTCTGTTGAACAGATTTGCAAGGCCGCAACTTGGTCTTCGCTTCACACTTTTTCCAAATTTTACAAATTTGATACTTTTGCTTCTTCGGAGGCTGTTTTGGGGAGAAAGGTTCTTCAGGCAGTGGTTCCTTCCGCGTAATTCCTGCCTTGTCCCTCCCATCATCCGTGTACTTTAGCTTTGGTATTGGTATCCCATAAGTAATGGATGATCCGTGGACTGGATACACTTAAGAGAAAACATAATTTATGCTTACCTGATAAATTTATTTCTCTTGTAGTGTATCCAGTCCACGGCCCGCCCTGTCATTTTAAGGCAGATCTAAAATTTAATTAAACTACAGTCACCACTGCACCCTATGGTTTCTCCTTTTCTGTTTGTTTCGGTCGAATGACTGGATATGGCAGTTAGGGGAGGAGCTATATAGCAGCTCTGCTGTGGGTGATCCTCTTGCAACTTCCTGTTGGGAAGGAGAATATTCCATAAGTAATGGATGATCCGTGGACTGGATACACTACAAGAGAAATAAATTTATCAGGTAAGCATACATTATGTTTTTTTTTTTTTTTTTTCTCAAAAAAGCTTTATTGAAGTGTAAGAAATATACAAAGACTCACTAATCCTGGAGCACATTGCTGCTCAGCAAAAGGTTCTATACAACAATATAATGGTAGTCAAACAAAAATAATTCCAATATTATACAATTCTAAATGTTTCCACTCTCACTCTGCTGGACAACATCCAGAATGAGGGTTTACAAGATTTGGATTTTTTTTTTTTTATTTTATAAAAGAAATACAGTTTAATTAAATCCTGTGAACTGAGTACTCACGCCCCGGGGGGAAGGGCAAAGATAGAGAAAGGAAAAAAAAAAAAAAAAAAGAGAGAAGGGGGGAGGGGAAAAGGGAGGTCAGTGATTACCTCCCATTAGCAGCTGAGCGTTGTATAAAAATGCAAGCTTAATTTCAGCTTTAAATTGTACGGTGCCAGATCGCTCTCATCAGCTCATAAGTGTCTAGCTTATGTATTCTCAGGTAATGATATCTCTCCATTGGAAGAACCTCCTCAACCTGAGAATGCCAGTCCCCCACTGTTGGAGGGTCTTGTGTTTTCCATCTTTTGGGGTTCAATTTTTTGGCACTTGTGATTAGTATTAGCAGTAAGGCTAAGTGGGCCTGACTTTGCATTTTTGGTAGAGTTAGGAAAAGTAATATTTCTGGAGAGTGGGATATTTAGGTTTAGTGTCTCATTGATCCTATCCAGGACCCCCGACCAAAAGGGCAAAATTCTAGGGCAAAACCACCAAATATGCAAGAGTGTACCGTGTTCCCCGCAGCCTCTCCAGCACAGCTAGGGTTGGAAATATCTTATGTAGTCTAATGGGCGTCATATACCATCTGTTCATAAATTTTATGCAAGTCTCCTGAATATTTGAGGACACTGATGACCTCTTAGTGAATCTGAATCCTTTCATCCACGACTCAAAATCTATCTCAGAACCTAAATACTTCGTCCAGCCAATTACATAGCTAGGGAGTAACTCGGGCTCTCGGAGTACTAGCAGTTTGTACAATAACAAAATCAAATGTCTTAGAACTCCCCCTGTAGTGCAAAGCTTTTTGAAAGGTGTAAGCACCCTTCCTAACTCATGTTTATGTTTGTGTCTAGATATATAGTTTAGCAATTGGTTATAATGTAACCATGAAGCAAATATTGAGGGTTTACTTTCTATTAACTTATTCTGCGAGATAGGCTTGCCATTCTCGACAACCCCATGTACTGATCCTTCCTGTATTTTATAGGGTTTAATCTTTCGGTAACCTATTAAGTGATATGGGAGCTCAGGGTTTTCAAATGTGGGTGTCAATGGGGAATGTCTGGAGGAGATGTGAGTAGAGGTTGCTACCGTCGCGTCCCATATGCTAAATGTGTCCACCAGTAGGTTATACTTAGATATGGTTTTAGGTCGGAGTGTGGGAGGTAACCACGCGAGTGAGCCCACATTGTTAACTTTAAGTATTTGTCTATCCAATAGGATCCAGGCCTTATGCTCGTTATTTTGTGATCATTCCACAATCCTCTGTAACCCCACTGCCTTTCTATATGAAGAGATATCCGGCAGGCCCAACCCCCCTCTATCTCTTGGGAGATACATGTTCCGTCTTGATACTCTAGGTCTAGTATTAGACCATATAAACTTGTCTATCAGGTTTTGTAATTGATTTATATATCCCCTCTGAAGTGTTATAGGTAAAGTTTGAAAGAGGTACAATATGCGTGGCAGAATGTTCATCTTGACCACTCTTTATTTTCCCCAACTAAGAGATATATATATATATTTATTTTTTTTAATTGTTTTTATTAAAGGTTTTGCAAATATATAACATAACAATCGGGGACTCGCAGGACCCCTTTTTTCAGTACTGGAAATGAACAGATTGTTGGGTCATAGAACCCATCACAGAAAGTTCCGCACATTTGAAAAGCAAAAAATAAATAAATAAGAACACAGCAGGGCACTTTAGTTGGTATGTTTTGAGTGTAGAAAAACAAAGGGGAGGTGGAAGGGGGTTCATATATGTGGAAAAAAAAGGGGGGAGAGATGTACTATTGTCAATGTTTCTAGTCATTTGTGCACTAAGCTCATTAGCTAGAGTAGTCAGAATGTTAGCTGTCAGGTTAGGCGTCAGTCGTCAGAGCCTGTGGGTGCCACAAAGTGTCATGGTCGTTCTTCCAGTCGGCCCAGGCCATCTCAAATAGGTCAGACTTATTGAGGTCAAAGTAGATTGGCTTTTCCATGGTGTATAGGTAGGCCATTGTATGGGTAATATCCTGCCAGCTAGGAGGGACAACCCTTTTCCAAGCTTTAGCTATGTTGGTCTTGATTGAGGCCAGGAGATAGACACTAAAAAGACTCTGGTGTCTAGGTAAACTGTGTAAATTTAAGTGAAGGAGGGCGAGTGCCGGATCAGCAGAAACTCTAATGCCATAATTTAGAAGGATATGTATTCCTCTTTCCCATAGTGGTTTAATGACGGGGCATTCCCACCAGACGTGTAGCAAGCTACCGCGTAGACCGCAGCCTCTCCAGCACAACGGGGACGATCCAGGAAACATCCTAGACAGTCGTGTGGGGACAAAGTACCAGTGAGAGAGCACCTTGTAAAAAGTTTCAAATATTGTTACACAATGAAGAGTCTTTTTGGTTAACTGGATGGCCTGTTGCCACATTTCACTGGAGGTATCAGTGCCCAGGAGAGTATCCCATCTCAAGAGATGAGGAGCCACAGTCAGTGGTGAGGTGCCATCTAAGCGGACGTAATGCCTTGACAAATGTCGGATAAGCTTGCGCCCGCCTTGCCAGACAGACTCCCATGGAGTGAGGGGGCGGGAAGCATGTGGGAAAAAATGCCAACTTCTTAGAAAACTCTGAATCCTGCAAAGTTCAAAGTTGAGAAACTGAGGAACGGTTGACTGCTGATTTAGTTGTGGTAATGTTATGAACTCGTCTGGTTTTGTGGTGGACCAGAAATCAGAAACTTTAATGACTCCTAGTCGAGCCCACGTGTTCGGGTGGGTATCGGGTAAGTTCGCAAGTAGGCCAGCTACTGAAGTAATGGGGGAGGGATGAGGAGCAATAAGTTGACGATGTCTAAGCTTATCCCAAACTGATAGACACTCCAGAATAACCAGATTGTTTATGCTCAGCATTCTACGACTGTGGTGTGGGATCCAAATAATATCCCGGAGAACAACGTTGGGCGGCAATGATGCCTGCTCGAGTTCTCTCCACCTGTCATGGGCCTGGATTACCCCCCATTGGGAGATATGTGTCAGCATGGCTCCCTCATAATATTTCACCACCGACGGGGATGCCAGTCCACCTAAGGGAACAGGGAGTTGTAAGGTCTTGTGGGCGATTCGGGGGACCTTGCATTGCCAAACGAACTTTGTAAACTCGCTCTGAAATTGGAGAAGGAGGTGCATTGGGACTCTGATCGGCAAGCAGCGAAATAAGTATGTTAACTTAGGAAGGAAAGACATTTTGAGTGATGTAATTCTTCCTATCCACGATATGGACTTATGATCCCATGTGTTTTCTTCTGTTATGTGTGATCAGTCCACGGGTCATCATTACTTCTGGGATATAACTCCTCCCCAACAGGAAATGCAAGAGGATTCACCCAGCAGAGCTGCATATAGCTCCTCCCCTCTACGTCAGTCCCAGTCATTCTCTTGCACCCAACGACTAGATAGGATGTGTGAGAGGACTATGGTGATTATACTTAGTTTTTATGACTTCAATCAAAAGTTTGTTATTTTACAATAGCACCGGAGCGTGTTATTACTTCTCTGGCAGAGTTTGAGGAAGAATCTACCAGAGTTTTTTTACTATGATTTTAACCGGAGTAGTTAAGATCATATTGCTGTTCTCGGCCATCTGAGGGAGGTAAAAGCTTCAGATCAGGGGACAGCGGGCAGATGAATCTGCATTGAGGTATGTAGCAGTTTTTATTTTCTGAATGGAATTGATGAGAAAATCCTGCCATACCGTTATAATGACATGTATGTATACATTTCAGTATTCTGGGGATGGTATTTCACCGGAACTACTCTGTTAAAAGTCACTAATCCTTTTAATAAGTATTTATCATGTTAAACGTTTTTGCTGGAATGTAGAATCGTTTACATTTCTGAGGTACTGAGTGAATAAATATTTGGGCATTATTTTCCACTTGGCAGTTGTTTGCTTTTAATTGTGACAGTTTCGTTTCTCTTCACTGCTGTGTGTGAGAGGGAGGGGCCGTTTTTGGCGCTCTTTGCTACGCATCAAAAATTTCCAGTCAGCTACTCTTATATTTCCTGCATGATCCGGTTCATCTCTGACAGATCTCAGGGGTCTTCAAACTTCTTTGGAGGGAGGTAGATTCTCTCAGCAGAGCTGTGAGAATTTTATATTGACTGTGAATAAAAACGTTGCTCTGTAATTTTTTATGTCAAATTTAATTATTGTTATTTTACTAATGGGAACAAACCTTTACTAAAAGTTGTGTTGTTTTAAAGTTTGATGCTATAACTGTTTTTCAGTTCATTATTTCAACTGTCATTTAATCGTTTAGTACCTCTTTGAGGCACAGTACGTTTTTGCTAAAAAAGATTATAACCAAGTTGCAAGTTTATTGCTAGTGTGTTAAACATGTCTGACTCAGAGGAAGATATCTGTGTCATTTGTTCCAATGCCAAGGTGGAGCCCAATAGAAATTTATGTACTAACTGTATTGATGCTACTTTAAATAAAAGTCAATCTGTACAATTTGAACAAATTTCACCAAACAGCGAGGGGAGAGTTATGCCGACTAACTCGCCTCACGCGGCAGTACCTGCATCTCCCGCCCGGGAGGTGCGTGATATTATGGCGCCTAGTACATCTGGGCGACCATTACAGATAACATTACAAGATATGGCTACTGTTATGACTGAAGTTTTGTCTAAATTACCAGAACTAAGAGGCAAGCGTGATCACTCTGGGGTGAGAACAGAGTGCGCTGACAATACTAGGGTCATGTCTGATACTGCGTCACAGCTTGCAGAGCATGAGGACGGAGAGCTTCATTCTGTGGGTGACGGTTCTGATCCAAACAGATTGGATTCAGATATTTCAAATTTTAAATTTAAATTGGAGAACCTCCGTGTATTACTAGGGGAGGTTTTAGCAGCTCTCAATGATTGTAACACCGTTGCAATACCAGAGAAATTGTGTAGGTTGGATAAATACTTTGCGGTACCGGCGAGTACTGACGTTTTTCCTATACCTAAGAGACTAACTGAAATTGTTACTAAGGAGTGGGATAGACCCGGTGTGCCGTTCTCACCCCCTCCAATATTTAGAAAGATGTTTCCAATAGACGCCACCACTCGGGACTTATGGCAAACGGTCCCTAAGGTGGAGGGAGCAGTTTCTACTTTAGCTAAGCGTACCACTATCCCGGTGGAGGATAGCTGTGCTTTTTCAGATCCAATGGATAAAAAATTAGAGGGTTACCTTAAGAAAATGTTTGTTCAACAAGGTTTTATATTGCAACCCCTTGCATGTATCGCGCCGATTACGGCTGCGGCAGCATTTTGGATTGAGTCTCTGGAAGAGAACCTTAGTTCATCTACGCTAGACGACATTACGGACAGGCTTAGAGTCCTTAAACTAGCTAATTCATTCATTTCGGAGGCCGTAGTACATTTAACCAAACTTACGGCTAAGAACTCAGGATTCGCCATCCAGGCACGTAGGGCGCTGTGGCTAAAATCCTGGTCAGCTGATGTTACTTCTAAGTCCAAATTACTTAATATACCTTTCAAGGGGCAGTCTTTATTTGGGCCCGGTTTGAAAGAAATTATCGCTGACATTACAGGAGGTAAGGGCCACGCCCTACCTCAAGACAAAGCCAAAGCTAAGGCTAGACAGTCTAATTTTCGTCCCTTTCGGAATTTCAAAACAGGAGCAGCATCAACCTCCACTGCACCAAAACAGGAGGGAGCTGTTGCTCGTTACAGGCAAGGCTGGAAACCTAACCAGTCCTGGAACAAGGGCAAGCAGGCCAGGAAACCTGCTGCTGCCCCAAAGACAGCATGAACCGAGAGCCCTCGATCCGGGACCGGATCTAGTGGGGGGCAGACTTCTCTCTTCGCCCAGGCCTGGGCAAGAGATGTTCAGGATCCCTGGGCGCTAGAGATCATATCTCAGGGATACCTTCTAGACTTCAAATTATCTCCCCCAAGAGGGAGATTTCATCTGTCAAGGTTGTCAACAAATGAGATAAAGAAAGAAGCGTTTCTACGCTGTGTACAAGATCTGTTATTAATGGGAGTGATCCATCCGGTTCCGCGGTCGGAACAAGGACAAGGGTTCTACTCAAACCTGTTTGTGGTTCCCAAAAAAGAGGGAACTTTCAGGCCAATCTTAGATTTAAAGATTCTAAACAAATTCCTAAGAGTTCCATCGTTCAAAATGGAAACTATTCGGACAATCTTACCCATGATCCAAAAGGGTCAGTACATGACCACAGTGGATTTAAAAGATGCTTACCTTCACATACCGATTCACAAAGATCATCACCGGTACCTAAGGTTTGCCTTCTTAGACAGGCACTACCAGTTTGTAGCTCTTCCATTCGGATTGGCTACGGCTCCAAGAATCTTCACAAAGGTTCTGGGTGCCCTTCTGGCGGTACTAAGACCGCGAGGGATTTCGGTAGCTCCGTATCTAGACGACATTCTAATACAAGCTTCAAGCTTTCAAACTGCCAAGTCTCATACAGAGTTAGTTCTGGCATTTCTAAGGTCGCATGGATGGAAAGTGAACGAAAAGAAGAGTTCTCTTTTTCCTCTCACAAGAGTTCCATTCTTGGGGACTCTTATAGATTCTGTAGAAATGAAGATTTACCTGACAGAAGACAGGTTAACAAAGCTTCTAAATGCATGCCGTGTCCTTCATTCCATTCAACACCCGTCAGTAGCTCAATGCATGGAGGTGATCGGCTTAATGGTAGCGGCAATGGACATAGTACCTTTTGCACGCCTACACCTCAGACCGCTGCAATTGTGCATGCTAAGTCAGTGGAATGGGGATTACTCAGATTTGTCCCCTACTCTGAATCTGAATCAAGAGACCAGAAATTCTCTTCTATGGTGGCTTTATCGGCCACACCTGTCCAGGGGGATGCCATTCAGCAGGCCAGACTGGACAATTGTAACAACAGACGCCAGCCTACTAGGTTGGGGCGCTGTCTGGAATTCTCTGAAGGCTCAGGGACTATGGAATCAGGAGGAGAGTCTCCTTCCAATAAACATTCTGGAATTGAGAGCAGTTCTCAATGCCCTTCTGGCTTGGCCCCAATTAACAACTCGGGGGTTCATCAGGTTTCAGTCGGACAACATCACGACTGTAGCTTACATCAACCATCAGGGAGGGACAAGAAGCTCCCTAGCAATGATGGAAGTATCAAAGATAATTCGCTGGGCAGAGTCTCACTCTTGCCACCTGTCAGCAATCCACATCCCGGGAGTGGAGAACTGGGAGGCAGATTTTTTGAGTCGCCAGACTTTTCATCCGGGGGAGTGGGAACTTCATCCGGAGGTCTTTGCCCAAATACTTCGACGTTGGGGCAAACCAGAGATAGATCTCATGGCGTCTCGCCAGAACGCCAAACTTCCTCACTACGGGTCCAGATCCAGGGATCCGGGAGCGGTTCTGATAGATGCTTTGACAGCACCTTGGAACTTCGGGATGGCTTATGTGTTTCCACCCTTCCCGCTGCTTCCTCGATTGATTGCCAAAATCAAACAGGAGAGAGCATCAGTGATTCTAATAGCGCCTGCATGGCCACGCAGGACTTGGTATGCAGATCTAGTGGACATGTCATCCTGTCCGCCTTGGTCTCTACCTCTAAGACAGGACCTTCTGATACAGGGTCCATTCAGACATCAAAATCTAACTTCTCTGAAGCTGACTGCTTGGAAATTGAACGCTTGATTTTATCAAAACGTGGTTTTTCTGAGTCGGTTATTGATACCCTGATACAGGCTAGGAAGCCTGTTACCAGAAAGATTTACCATAAAATATGGCGTAAATACCTATACTGGTGCGAATCCAAACGTTACTCCTGGAGTAAGGTTAGGATCCCTAGGATATTGTCCTTTCTACAAGAAGGTTTAGAAAAGGGTTTATCAGCTAGTTCATTAAAGGGACAGATTTCAGCTCTGTCCATCTTGTTACACAGGCGTCTGTCAGAAAATCCAGACGTCCAGGCCTTTTGTCAGGCTTTAGCTAGGATCAAGCCTGTGTTTAAAGCTGTTGCTCCGCCATGGAGTTTAAACTTAGTTCTTAACGTTTTACAGGGTGTTCCGTTTGAACCCCTTCATTCCATTGATATAAAATTGTTATCTTGGAAAGTTCTGTTTTTAATGGCTATTTCCTCGGCTCGAAGAGTCTCTGAGTTATCAGCTTTACATTGTGATTCTCCTTATCTGATTTTTCACTCAGACAAGGTAGTTCTGCGTACTAAACCTGGGTTCTTACCTAAGGTAGTCACTAACAGGAATATCAATCAAGAGATTGTTGTTCCATCCTTGTGTCCAAATCCTTCTTCAAAGAAGGAACGTCTTCTACACAATCTGGATGTAGTTCGTGCCCTCAAGTTCTACTTGCAGGCAACTAAAGATTTTCGCCAAACTTCTTCCCTGTTTGTCGTTTATTCTGGACAGAGGAGAGGTCAAAAAGCTTCTGCTACCTCTCTCTCTTTTTGGCTTCGTAGCATAATACGTTTAGCCTATGAGACTGCTGGACAGCAGCCTCCTGAAAGAATTACAGCTCACTCCACTAGAGCTGTGGCTTCCACTTGGGCCTTTAAGAATGAGGCCTCTGTTGAACAGATTTGCAAGGCTGCAACTTGGTCTTCGCTTCATACTTTTTCCAAATTTTCCAAATTTGACACTTTTGCTTCTTCGGAGGCTATTTTTGGGAGAAAGGTTCTTCAGGCAGTGGTTCCTTCTGTATAATGAGCCTGCCTATCCCTCCCGTCATCCGTGTACTTTTGCTTTGGTATTGGTATCCCAGAAGTAATGATGACCCGTGGACTGATCACACATAACAGAAGAAAACATAATTTATGCTTACCTGATAAATTCCTTTCTTCTGTTGTGTGATCAGTCCACGGCCCGCCCTGTTTTAAGGCAGGTAAATATCTTTTAAATTATACTCCAGTCACCACTTCACCCTTGGTTACTCCTTTCTCGTTGATTCTTGGTCGAATGACTGGGACTGACGTAGAGGGGAGGAGCTATATGCAGCTCTGCTGGTGAATCCTCTTGCATTTCCTGTTGGGGAGGAGTTATATCCCAGAAGTAATGATGACCCGTGGACTGATCACACAACAGAAGAAAGGAATTTATCAGGTAAGCATAAATTATGTTTTTTAACCGTCGTAGCTCTGCCAAAAGGGGAGAGTAATTGTCTTTTATCATTTTTTGGGCACTAGGAGACAGCTTAATTCCCAAGTGGGTTATCCGTTCTGTCAACCACTTGAAGTGGTATTTGTCTTGCAGATTGCGGATGTAGAATTGTGGATATCCCCACCAGTAAACTTCTGTTTTATTTGTGTTAAGTTTGTAATAGGAGAGATCACCAAACACCCTCAGAATCTCCAACAGTCGAGGGATGGCTTTGGCGGGATCTGTGGTGAAAACGGTAACGTCATCTGCAAACAGTGCAATTTTATGTAGTGTACCCGAGAGTCTAACTCCTGGCAGAGACGCGTCCGACCAAATTTTCGTAGCGAGAGGTTCAATTGCCAAAGCGAACAACAGGGGTGAAAGGGGACACCCCTGTCTAGTGCCATTCGAAATATTAAACCCAGACCTCTGACAAACGCCGTTGGGGCCGAATACAGGGCTTTGATTGCTACACAAATTTCAGGGGGGGAATTGAAAGGCTTGGGGCGTTTCCCACAGGTAATCCCACCGAACTCGGTCAAAAGCCTTCTCAGCATCTAAGGAGACGACTGAAAAGGGTTTTTTCATCCTGGTTGACTCACTCAAGATGTTAATGAGACGCCTGGTGTTGTCTGGTCCCTCCCTATTGTAAATGAACCCAACTTGATCAGGATGAATTAGGTCTGGCAACATCTTACCAATACGATTGGCCAAGATCTTGGAATAGATCTTAATATCGATGTTAATCAGGGAAATCGGTCTGTAGTTTAAACAGAGAGAGGGATCTTTGTCCGGTTTGGGTATGGTGATGATGGCAGCTTGAAGAAATTCTTCTTTAAATGACCCGGAGTTGCTCGCCAAGCCAAAAAACCTGAGCAAGTACGGAGCCAGCTCGTGAATATATTGCTTATAGAACTGAGCAGGAAACCCATCTGGCCCAGGAGCCTTAAATTGTTTCATGCGCTTAATGGTGTGCTTGATTTCAGACAGTGAAAATGGCTGTGTAAGCGCAGTCTGCTGCTCTGACGTGAGCCCAGGCAGATTTAAGGTAGAGAGGTACCATTTAACCGCACCTACAGAGGACGGATGTAAGTCCACCTCATTGCCAATGTTATAGAGTTTAGAATAGAAGTCTGCGAAGCTCTCGCCTATCAGAGATGGTTTCTTGTGTAGCCTATTTTCATGCAGGATCTGTGATATGCGGCTAGCGCTATATTTGTTTCTCCGTTTATTGGCTAGAAGTGTATCAGCCTTGTTTCCTTTATGGTAAAACAATTGTTTTAGCTTAGAAAGGGCAGTTTGAGTCCGCTTCAACTCCAACTGGTTGATATGATCCCTCACATCTTTAATCTGTTCTGTCAAGGCCATCGAAATAGAGGTTCTGTTGCTCAGTTCTAGTTTTCTGAGTCTAGTATGCGCCTGCGCAAGCGTTAGGCCAGCCAGTTTTCTAATGTGACCCTGTTTACGGATTATGAGTCCCCTGGCCATTGCCTTGATGGCGCCCCACAAGGTGTCCTCTTGAATCTGTCCGTTATCATTTTGTCTAAGTAGTTTGGTCAAGTCTCGTCTCAATTCTTCCCTAAAAGCTATGTCTGTGAGGATATGTCGCGGAAGTCTCCAGCTTGTCTGAGGAAGAGGCTTATCCATGGGGAGGAAGTCGGTTAATAGTAAGTCATGGTCCGACCAGGAGCTTACAGCTTTCTCTGACCGTGTAACAGAGTCCAAGGTCTCTGCTTGGCAGAACATATGATCCAATCTGGAATAGGTCTTATGGGGGTGTGAGTAGTGAGTGTAGTCCCTGTCACGAGTGTGTAAAGACCTCCAAATATCAAAATAACCGTAGAGAGACATCATATTCCGGAATTTAGCCGAAATACTGCTTGTCTGGGGGTTGGTATTGTCTGGGGTTGTGGTTTTGCGGTCCAAGGAGGGGTCCCAGGTCATGTTAAAGTCACCTGCTAAGATAACTCGACCTTGTCTATACTGGTCTACTAGTTGCAAAGTTTTGCGGAGGCATGCAGGCTGGTGGGAATTAGGGAGGTAAATGGAAACCAATGTGTGTAGTACATGATTCAGTTTGTAAACTAAGATGGTATACCTGGCTTGCGGGTCCCTAATAATTTGGATTGGTTCGTACGCCACTCTGCGGTGTAGGAGTATGGCCGTACCCCTGGCCTTCTTAGTTAAAGGGGAGTGGTCAGGTATCCAATAGGAGCGGGAATAGAATTGTTGTGGGGAGTCTAATTTCCAGTGAGTTTCTTGTATGAAGAGTTCCCTAGCCAAGAGGCTACGTTTATGGGGGGAGTTGAGACCTCTCACATTGTGAGTGAGAAATCTAAGATGGTTCGCCATTGTTTTTAGTGTGGGAGGAGAGGGGGGGAAGGGATATTGGGGATGAGGATATGAAGAAGACTCGGGATAAGTCCTATGTCAGTAAGCGCTGTGCTGAGTTTTATGAGGTGGAAATAGTCCACCTAGATGGAACCCTGGTGTGGGCTACCTAATTGGGGGGGGGGAAGCTATATAAGGATTGGCCGGGGTGTCCGGCCTCACTCCGTCTAAAATTGAGATAAATCTCGCTTGTGATTGTAGTGTGAGGGCATCTAGTCAGTTGTGCAAAGTTGAGGAATTATGAATCTTAACTGTGTCCATGGTGTAACAGCATCCCCTAAAAAGTGCCCTGAGCAATAACTTGCAAGTATAAACAGAAACAATCAAACATTAGTCAACAAATATTGTAACATCAACAGTTTTGGTAACAATATCAACCATATCTCCCCAGCGGGATATAGATGCTCAACCTGTGCAAGGGTGACCCGTTCTGTCATTTTAGTACAACATGACTTATAATTTGAAGATTAACAACACCAAATAAAATGTCTGTAAGTAACAACCATAACCTATTTTTAATTATTTATGACAGGAGGTAGAGTCATATTTATGATTAGGCCTAGTCAGACCCAACCCCTATTGGGGGTCCCCTTTTTAGCGATGCTGGAAAGAAAAGGAATTAAAACAGATGGTCGACTATGAATCAGCAACGTCTCTCATCTTTGCTGGAAAGTCAAGGTGGGACCGCTGGAGACCCCTGTGGCTCCCGTGATGTTTGGGTTTTCTGCCTTTTAGGCCGCTGATCTTCAGGGGGCCAATCAGGTGCAGTAGCTCTCAATTTCGCCTTGACTGGAGTTGGTTCTATCGTGCTACCCTGTATTATGCCCCATTGTGCTAGTAAGGTGGTGCCCTGGGTCAGGGATGAGACAGTATGGGTTTGGTTGTCTTTAGTGACAATCAGTTTGGCGGGGTAACCCCAGCGGTATTTAAGACCTGCCTTTCTGAGCTCGGAGGTGACTGGTTGATAGAGTCTGCGGCTTTGCAGGGTGTGAGCTGATAGATCTGGTAAAAGTTGAAGATTCTGGAATTTTTCTGCAATTGGTGGTTTCCTGAAGGCAGCTTGCATTAGCTTATCTTTGAAAAGGAAGCTGTGGAAGGAAGCAAAAAATAACGTCTCTAGGCTTGTCTTGCGCAACTGATCTTGGACGTAGGGCTCTGTGGGCCCTTTCCATTGTGGTGGTCATACCTTTAGTGGAATCCAGCAAATTGTTAAAGAGTTCAGATAGGTAGGCTTGTAAGTCCGCATTTGAAACCTCTTCTAGTATGCCCCGGAACCTGATATTGTTCCGTCTGGCACGGTCTTCGACATCTGCCAACTTGAATTCCAGTTGACTCAATTGATCAGCCAATGACTCAGAGTATGCAAGTAAGTTTGTTTGGTCAGTGGTGATGTCATCTTGTTGCCTCTCTGAGTCTATCCTGTCACCAATTTCTCCAATATCTTTTTTGAGCTCAGCATGACTCTTCTGGATTTCCTTTGTAATAGAGCGTGTCTGCTGCTCAAACATTTTCTTTAGTGTTTCTTCTGTGATATAATGTTGGGACTTGGGAATTGAATTAGCATCCGATTGGGACCTCTCCGCAACTGAGTCTGGGTCACTTAGTTCATCATTTGAGTCATCAGCCGGTCTCCTGACCGGCTGTGTGAAGTGATCCAAGACGGTTTTTTTAGTAGGCCCAGGGGTCCTAGACTGCCTTCTAATTGTGTGGGGCATGTTTGCTTCACTGAGCGGTCTTCTTGTCGTCTGAAGGGGCAACCTAGGTAATTTGCTAAGTAATTTAAATGATGAGAGACTAAAATATTTTGCTGGGTTTGGTGATGTTACATTAAGACACAACAGTTTTATTTACAAGCGAGAATGAACATACATCTTAGGAGTGAGGCCTAGAGGCTCCAGCTAACGACTACCCCTCCATACTTTCCGTTCCCAAACAGGCCAGAATTTTATCTACAAGTAAGGAAGTGGAGGATATCACCCCGTAAGGGCAGGAGTCGGCCAGAGCCCCCCCACACAGGTTGAGCGGGATAAAAGTTTCAGAACCTTAACACCTCTAGCTGGCCCAGGAACTGTGGATACGACCTGGAGGAAGGGAAAAAGGAAAGGGGAAGTGACCAACCCAGATGAGCTGGGCCGGAAAGGGGGGGCCAGCTATTGGTCCCTTGTCTGCGGCAGCAAAATAAGTGTGGCCAAAAGCTTCTGGATCTGCTCAATTAATATTATAGTGGCCAACAATACATCAGCTTCTGAAGTGACTACAACACTTTGAGGGGGTTGAGATAAGAATGCGGGCAGAAATTACTACTCAAATGGGCAATACTCAAACATATATTATATTTGACTCGGGGAAAGGGGATACTACCCCAAAGAAGGGGAAAGGGGGAGTGGAGGTGACCAAAGGAGACTGAGGGGGTTATCACCTAAGTATACACTTAATCACGTAGAAACTGTAACCTGTCAGGAATAATATAATGGTTAAACAGACAGTAAAACAATATAACACTCCACTCTGGGTTGAGAGCCCAGAGATACCCAAGCTGGCACAGCAGCTAAATTTGCAAGCTTATGAATGGGATATAAAATGATAATGTTAAAAATATTAGAAAGTCCCTGCGGGTATGGCAATTTGAGGGAACCACCCGCTGTAGATAAATGCTGCGTGTATTTTGATATTTACTCCACAGAGCAGGTCAGAATTGTCAGAAGTCTGCAGCAGCTAAGGTAAACTGAAATGGTCAAGTGTTATAGTTGTCCCAACACCAAACTTGATAAAAAGATCCCAGAGAGAAAGAAGGCGTGTTGGTTTGGGCCTTGGCTAGGGGATACTAAGTAGTGAACCTGCACAGGTGATGGTTCTTATATCCACTTGAGTTACAGAGTTAAGTGATGCTTAAGTTCCAAGTAGGCCAACGTTAGGGGTTTATAAAAGTGAGCAGTCTGCCTGTGTGGCCCTTAGAAGCCAAATTATATTGTGTGAGATAGGCCAATCAGTTATGGAAGTAACCTATGGGCAGGTGAGTACACAGCACAGAAATGTTACCCAGACAAGCAGTGGGACAGTGAGCCTCCAGAATGGGGAAGGAGGCAGATTGGTGCGTGTATAAATAAGGTCCCCTGTTTATCTGCCCCCTAGTGAAAGAAAAACATGACTCCCTATGGCCCAGTGAAAAGAAACTAGAGAGTACCTGTATTGCCCCACGTGGGTGGGGGCCTGCTGAGCTGCTTCTGTTGATTTCCGTTTGTTTTGTGGTGCTTATTTATTTATTAACTTTTTCTTTTCACAAACGCCGGTGTTGGAAGAGGGGCCAGTTAGGATTGTGCCAATCTAGGGGGAATTAAGTTGTGCCCCACAGCTGTGTGCCAGTTGTATTCCTTCAAAGGGCCTTAGGTGTATAACAGCGAGGGCCTTAAGTGTTAATTTCAAGTAACTGGCTCACCGGGGATATTATCACAGAGCAAGGGTCAGATGTGCAGATAGGTGCTTACCCGGTTTCAGAAGTAAGGCTCCCTGATCTGAAGTAAGGGGTTCTCCGGTGGCCTGCCGTTTGATCCGGTTCAGTGTAAAAGTGAGAAGGCCCCAAGATGGTGCGCGTTCGCGCCTTTTTTCCTTTCTCCTTGTATGCGCCACACGGAGGTATGGCTCGATCGTCTCCACAACACTGGGTCCCAGAGACTCCGGAGCTGTCCTCCGCTTCGTCAATCGCCCGGAGAGGCGCAGGGGGGAAAGTAGGCACCCTCCTCCAAGTACCACCTTGATCAATGCTCCCACGAGCAGACAGATAGAGGCCCCGACCAGGTATCGGCCTCACCGCACAGCAGCAGTGGTAAGTGGTCGCTCCGGAGCGGATCCCCGACCCTCCGGAGCGAATCCCCGACCCTCCGGAGCGATGCTGGATGCTTAGATCAGTTGGCAGGCGGCTTCTGGTAGGGAGGCCCACAGCTACTCCGGAGCAGAGCCCCGGCCCTCCGGAGTAAGGAAACAGCTGCAGCCACCGGTGGTAAGGCGATCAGAGTTCAACTCCTGTATGAGTTCTGGCGACTCAATATAGGTTAGGATCCAGTATAAGACCCCGGTCCTCCGGTGTGTATCTGGTAGTGGCCTTAGTCCTCCGTAGTCACAATAATATCCGCCTGTGACACAGGGGCAGATCTTCCCGTACTGGCTGCTGAAATAGGTCCAGTGGTCAAGAAAAGTCACTTTATAGAAAGCAGATGTCCACCTACTTAAGTAAACAACTGAATAGGTGTTTGCCAAATATAATAGAGACTCTATGTAACTTTTTTTTAATTTGCTAGCTGCGGAGCTCCATGCACACACGTCTAGTCAGGTCAGTGGCTAGCTCCGCCCCCGAGATATATTTATTCCTCCATGAGTAAAGGTCCGCTGCAATTTCATTCCGAAGGGGTATATAATTATTTTTATAGAGATCAGAGGGGTCAGGCATTTCAGCCTATTCCTCGCTATAGTGAGGCCAAAGTCTCTCTGCAAAGAAAGCACAACTTCTGGGTTAGTGTTAATATTTAATAGCTCTGACTTATTTAGGTTAAGAAGGAAGTTTGAGGCTTTGCCATATGCTCTAAGTTCCTTCAGTAGCTCGGGGATAGAATCCATCGGGTTAGTGACCGTGTATAGGACATCATCAGCGTACAGCGCCTGTTTGTACTCTGTATCATCCACCATAATTCCTGAAATGTTAACATTAGATCTAATCTTTTGTGCTAGTACTTCTATGGACAAGGCGAAGAGCAATGGAGACAGGGGGCAACCCTGCCTGGTGCCATTACTAATATCAAATAACTTCGAAAGCGTACCATTGATTCTAATTTTGGCATTCGGATTCGAGTATAACGCAAAGCTGATATCAACAAAAACCCTTCCAAAGCCCATTTTCTCTAGTACGCGACACAGAAAAGGCCAGCCCACCCTGTCAAATGCCTTCTCCGCGTCTGTGGAGAAGAGCACTGCAGGGATATTAGAGACCCTGGCGTGAGCAATTTCCTGTGTAACTTTAACGGTATTGTCCCTAGCTTCGCGGCCTGGTACAAAACCTACCTGATCCTTATTAATTAAATGTGGTAGAAATTTATTGAGACGAGTTGCAAGAATTTTTGCCAGCAACTTCATGTCAGATTTAATTAGGGAAATGGGTCTATAGTGTCCAGGAGAGTCTGCAGTCTTCCCCGGTTTAGGGAGAACCAGAATATCCAAAAGTATGCAAGACAAATTGGGATTATCCCTGATCTCATTAAACAAGGCTAGAATTGGGCCTGCCAGAATATCTTTGAATTTTTTGTAATAGGCAGATGGGAATCTGTCAGGACCCAGACTCTTGCTCTTTGGGCAATCTTTAATGGCATCATAGAGTACTTCTGCGTAATTGGGGCATTTAAGGATTCTGATTCTTCTTTTGTCAGTGTGGGGAGTTCTATATCTCTTAAGTTAGAGTCAATCATGACTTCTTGCTGGTTAGTAAGATCTTCCTGTGAGGGCACTGTTGGGTGGCTATGTATGTTATATAGGGAGTGGTAGTATTTATGAAATTCTGCAGCTATTTGTGTGCTGCTGTGGACAGTGCGTCCTTCTGAGGTTTTAATAGAATGTATGTAGGATTGGATCCGTCTCTTTTTCAGGGATCTGGCTAAGACCTTTCCTGGTTTATTCCCTCCTTCGTAGTAATATTGCTTTCAAAGTAAGGCTTTTTTATGTATTTCAGCTAGGTGTTTTTGGAATTCAATCCTTGTTTCTTTCAGTTGTTTCTTAATATCAGTATCAGAGGGGTTATTTTTATGTTTATTTTCTAGATCCCCAATCTTTCTCTTCAGTTCCTGATATTTAACTCTATTTTGTTTGTTAAGTAGGGCTTTATGATTAATCAAGGCTCCCCTTAACACACTTTTATGGGCTTCCCATATTATCGCCCTTGATGAGGAAGGGTATGTATTATTCCTGAAATATTCCTTGAAGCTTTTTTGTATGTCATTAAAAATTTTAGGATTATCCAGGATTGTCTCATCTAGTCTCCATATTTGTTGAGTGACTGGGATGTCCAGCCACAGGACCGAGCAGGTTACTGGGGCATGATCGGACCATGTGATATGGCCTATAAATCTCTGATATGTGATTGAGAGACCACAAGAATCTGTATGTATGTATATATATGTATGTAAAGTGAACCCCAGATGTCATGTAGAGTTGTCTTTTTGAGTGTTTCATTTACCTAATTAATTGTGGTGGTAGGTGTGCACGTGACTCCCCATGAGGTGTCCATGACTGGGTCTGAGACTAAGTTAAAGTCCACTGCTAGGTAGGTAATCCCTCTGGAGTGTTCTAATAAGAGATCAGTGATCTTTTTTTATAAATGTCTCCTGCCCTTTGCTTGGGGAGTATACTGACGCTAGTGTGATGAAATTACCGAAAAGTGTCCCCACTACAATTAAATAGGGTCCATTAGGGTCTCTCTCTATGTGTGCCATTAAAAATGGGATTGAACGGTGAAATAGTATGCCTACCCCCCTCCCCCCCTTCTTACTCTGTCCCAAAGCAAAATATGCCATAGGGAACATAGAGTTGTGCCATTTGGGTTCTTTACCTTTTTTATAGTGCGTTTCCTGCACAAAAATAACATGACTGTTTAATTTGCTTAATTCTTTAAAGGCTATGGAGCGCTTTCCTGGGTTGTTAAGACCCTTTGCATTTATAGTAGTAAAGTTGATTGAATGGTCTTTAAATTTGCTAGACCTTAACTGCGCTGCCATCATGGGAGGGAAAGGAGGAAGAGAGGAAAAAAAGGGGGGGTCTAAGAAAGAAGTTAATAGGGTAATAAGAGTGTTAGGGGAAGGGAGGGGTAACAGAGGGTAAGTTATAAGGTCAAAAAGGATGTTAAGAAAGTATACCCCCAAGGAGTACGAGTCCCATAATCAATATGCAATAATAGAATGTAAAACAATAATGTAAAAAATGAAATTAATCTTCAGCGATACCTTTTAAAGTTTGATTCTTTACAACTAGATTAACGAGCACAAACAGAGAAAAAAAGGGGGGGGGGGAAAGCCCCAATGCTGACGTGATTTATTAATACAATGGTGATCTTATAGCACATTTCAAATGATGTTAATTTGGCCATGTAACTGGATAGGTATCTAGATCATTTAAGCTCTATGTAAGTTTGATGGTCTGATTTCCATAGTTAAATAAAACAAGGGTCTATGGGATCTGCCTTCCTGTACTAGGAATGACATATCCTTCAATCGGTGTTCAACTGTAATTGGTATGGCCCTCGGGCCTTAGGTGGTTATCCCCCCCACTTATTTCTCTCATAAGTGGAGTTGTCCTCTGAAACCTGGGTAGGTTAACAGTAAAGATCTAAAACCTGTGGTCAGGATAACCCCAAGGCTGCATGTTTGTGCAAACTTTTTTAAACTGATATAGAGAATTTTGCTCAAACTTGTATAATCATATTGTGAAGAAATATAATCTCCAATAAGTTGTAATGCCCCAATATAATACCCCTGTTTCCTACTTCTCAACTAGGTGGGTCAGTGGTTTACTAATTGTTAGGGGGGATACAACTCCTTATTCTGAATTTTTTTTTTTTTTTTTCCCTGCCACATCTTGTTTAAACTGACTATGTAGACTAGCAAGAAGTAGCGTTTTTACTAACATTTCTAAGGCCTAGTAGCATATTGTATAGCCAACATGCCCCCTTATTCATTCTAATTCGAGGGGATAGTACCCCTGTCATAGTTTTTATTACTGAGGGAAGAAATGTCAGCCTGATAGAGGAGGACATTATTAGTTCACAATCATAAAACAATATTTTAACCGCATAGCAATTCTGCAACATTGACAAATTATTTAGAGCCCAAAGATCGACTAACCAAATATATTATATACATCCTGTTTTAGTTCTCATAGTCAATAAAAAGGCATTCTATTAGTGAAAGTCATTTACAATCATTTCTGAGGCCTAATATAGCATTATGTGATCTGTATGCCCCCTCAAAAACTCTGGTTTGAGGGAATAGTACCCCTGTCACTTTTTTCATAGTTGCAGAAGGAAATGTCAGCCTGATATGGGAAGGAAGCATATTTCCACATTCAACATATTAACATTTTAACCCGCATAACAATACTGCGACAATGTCTAATTGTTTAATACCCAGATAAAACTATTAAACACATAAAGTCTATGTGACCTATTATAGTCCTCATAGGCAGCAAAGAGACAATCTGCAAGTGAGACACAAAGTCAGAACAGTACTTTACCCATCAGCGTCCTTAGTTGGATGAACATTTGGGGGTCTCCGAAAAGGCAGGTCTGCCTCCTGTGAGGCCCTATTAGGTATGGGTGTCTGAATTGACAGACTCTCAAAAAAGACTTTCTCGTCCATGCCTGGTCTGTAGATAGCTGTTTTGTTATTGTTAGAAGCGATGATCGAGACTGGGAACCCCCATTTGTATTGCATTTTACAGTTCCGCAGAAAGGTTGTGATATGCCCCAGCTCTCTTCTCTTTTGAAGGGTTATAGGTGACAAGTCGGTAAAAATCTGTATTTCTCTTGTTAAGTGTATCCAGTCCACGGATCATCCATTACTTATGGAATATATTCTCCTTCCCAACAGGAAGTTGCAAGAGTCCACCCACAGCAAAGCTGCTATATAGCTCCTCCCCTAACTGCCATATTCAGTCATTCTCTTGCAAGCCTCAACATAGATAGGAGGTCGTGAGAGTCTGTGGTGATTTATACTTAGTTTATTCTTCAATCAAAAGTTTGTTATTTTTAAATGGCACCGGAGTGTGCTGTTTTTCTCAGGCAGTATTTGGAAGAAGAATCTGCCTGCGTTTTTCTATGATCTTAGCAGACGTAACTAAGATCCATTTGCTGTTCTCACACATTCTGAGGAGTGAGGTACTTCAGAGGGGGAATGGCGTGCAGGTTTTCCTGCAGATAAGGTATGTGCAGTAAAATATTTTTCTAGGAATGGAATTGACTAAGAAAATACTGCTGATACCGAAGTAATGTAAGTAAAGCCTTAAATGCAGCGATAGCGACTGGTATCAGGCTTATTAATAGAGATACATACTCTTATAAAAATGTGTTTTAAAACGTTTGCTGGCATGTTTAATCGTTTTTTAACCTACATTGGTGATAACACTGTAATGTTGGTATAGCCTTAAATGCAGTAAAAGCGACTGGTATCAGGCTTATTAATAGAGATACATACTCTTGTAAAAATGTGTTTTAAAACGTTTGCTGGCATGTTTAATCGTTTTTTAACATATGTTTGGTGATAAAACTTATTGGGGCCTAAGTTTTTTCCACATGGCTGGCTTAAATTTTGCATAGAAACAGTTAACTGAAGCTTCCCACTGTTGTAATATGAGTGGGAGGGGCCTAATTTAGCACTTTTTTGTGCAGTTAAAATTACAAAATGAATCATCCAGATTCCCTCAGCAGTCCCATGAATACTACAGGACATTTCTAAAGGGCTAAAAAGACTTCCAAAATCGTTTATAGGGAAGGTAATCCACAGCTCTGCTGTGGCAGTTTTGTTGTGTCTGTTTTTAAAAACGTCTATGTCGTTTTTTTGATCTGTTTTTTTTGCATTAAGGGGTTAATCATCCATTTGCAAGTGGGTGCAATGCTCTGTTACCTTATTACATGTACTGTAAAAATGTTGTTTGTTTTACTGCCTTTTTTCACTGTTTTTCAAATTTTGACAAAATTTGTTTCTCTTAAAGGCACAGTAACGTTTTATATATTTGCTTGTTAACCTGATTTAAAGTGTTTTCCAAGCTTACTAGTCTCATTATTAGTCTGTTCTAACATGTCTGACATAGAGGAAGCTCTGTGTTCATTATGTTTTAAAGCCATGGTGGAACCCCATCTTAGAATGTGTACCAGATGTACTGATTTCATGTTAAACAATAAAGATCATTTTTTGTCTTTAAAAACATTATCACCAGAGGATTCTGTCGTGGGGGTAGTTATGCCGACTAACTCTCCCCACGTGTCAGACCTTTTGACTCCCGCTTTAGGGACTCACGCTCAAATGGCGCCAAGTACATCAAGGGCACCCATAGCGTTTATTTTACCAGGGGATTCTGTCGAGGGGAAAGTTATGCCGACTAACTCTCCCCACGTGTCAGACCCTTCAACTCCCGCTTCAGGGACTCACGCTCAAATGGCGCCAAGTACATCAAGGGCGCCCATAGCGTTTATTTTTCAAGACATGGCAAAGGTGGTGAATAATACTCTGGCAGCAGTATTAGTCAGACTACCTGAAATTAAAGGAAAGCAGATAGCTCTGGGGGTAGATACAGAGCATACAGACGCTTTAAGAACCATGTATGATACTACCTCACAATATGCTTAGTCTGTGGGTGATTTTTTTGACTCAGGGAAGATGATTTAACCTGATTCTGATATTTCTACATTTAAAATTTATGCTTGAGAACCTCCACTTGTCGCTCAGGGAGGCTTTGGCTGCTCTGAATGAATGTGTACAATCGCAGGGCCAGAGAAATTGTGTAGACTGGATAAATAATATGCAGTGCCGGTGTGTACTGATGTTTTTCCAATACCTAAAGAGGTTTACTAAATTTTTTTTAATAAGGAATGGGATAGACCAGGTGTGCCGTTCTCTTCCCCTCCTATTTTTTAGAAGAATGTTTTCTAATAGTTACTGCCACACGGGACTTCTGGCAGACAGTTCCTAAGGTGGAGCGAAGAGTTTCTACTCTAGCTAAGCGTACCACTACCTCTGGCGAGGACAGTTGTGCTTTTTAGATCCAATGGATAAAAAATGTTTATTCAACAGGGTTTTATCCTGCAGCCCCTTGCATACATTGCTTCTGTCACTGCTGCTGCAGCGTTCTGGGTTGAGTCTCTTGATGAGGCTTTACAGTTAGCGACTCCATTGGATGAATATATTTGACAAGCTTATGCTAGCCAATTCCTTTGTTTTCTGATGCCTTTGTTCATTTGACTAGACTAACGGCTAAGAATTCTGTTTTTTTTTACTATACTGGCGCGCAGAGCGCTATGGCTTATATCATGGTCAGCTGTCGTGACTTTAATAAATAAGCTATTTAACTTCCCTTCAAGGGGCAGACCCTATCGGGCCTGGTTTGAAGGAGATTATTGCTTATATCACTGGAGGAAAAGGTCATGCCCTTCCTCAGGATAGGTCCAAATCAAGGGCCAAAAAGGTCTAATGTTCGTGCTTTTTAAAACTTCAGGGCAGGTGTGGCATCCACTTCCTCTAAGGCAGAACAAGAGGGAATTTTTGCTCAGTCCAAGGCGGTCTGGAGACAATCGGACCTGGAACAAAGATAAGCAGGCCAAGGAGCCTGCTGCTGCCTCTAAGGCAGCATGAAGGAACGGACCCCTATCCGGTAACGGATCCTATAGGGGGCAGACTTTCATTCTTCGCCCAGGCGTGGGCAAGAGATGCCCAGGATCCCTAGGCATTGGAATTTATATCCCAGAGATATCTTCTGGATTTCAAAGATCCCCCCCCCCCCCAAAAAAAAAAAAGGGGAGATTTCGCCTTTCACAATTATCTGCAAACCAGATAAAGGAGGAGGCATTCTTACATTGTGTACGAGATCCATCCAGTTCCAAGAGAGGAACAGGGACAGAGTTTTTACTCAAATCTGTTTGTGGTTCCCAAGGAGAGGGAACCTTCAGACCTATTTTGGATCTAAAGATCTTAAACAAATTCCTCAGAATTCCGTCATTTAAGATGGAAACTATTCGTACCATCTTAACTATGATCCAGGAGAGTCAATAGAGGACTACAATGGATTTGAAGGATGCTTATCCTCACATTGTGATGCATAAAGATCACCATCGTTTTTCAGGTTTGCCTTTCTAGACAGGCATTACCAGTTTGTAGCTCTTTCCTTTGGGATATCTACAGCCCCAAGAATCTTTATGGAGGTTCTGGGGTCGCTTTGGCGGTCCTTAGGCCGCGGGGCATAGAAGTGGCCCCTTATTTAGACGACATCCTGATACAGGCGTCAAACATCCAAATTGCCAAGTCTCATACGGACGTAGTACTGGCATTTCTGAGATCACATGGGTGGAAAGTGAACAAGGAAAGAGTTCTCTATCCCCAATCTCAAGGGTTTCCCTCCTAGGGACTCTGATAGATTCTGTAGAAATGAAAATTTACCTGACAGAGTCCAGGTTGTCAAAGTTTCTAAATTTCTGCCGTGTTTTTTTCATCCCATCCGCGCCCTTCGGTGGCTCAGTACATGAATGAAATTGGCTTAATGGTAGCGGCAAGGGACATAGTACCGTTTGCACGTCTACATTTCAGACCACTGCAACTATGCATGCTCAGTCAGAGGAACGGGGATTACACAGATTTGTCCCCCTGTTAAACCTGGACCAAGAGACCAGAGATTCTCTTCTCTGGTGACTATGTCGGGTCCATCTGTCCAAGGGTATGACCTTCCGCAGGTCAGATGGGACAATTGTTACAATAGATGCCAGCCTTTTAGGTTGGGATGCAGTCTGGAACTCCCTGAAGGCTCAGGGATAGTGGACTTAGGAGGAGACCCTCCTTCTAATAAATATTCTGGAACTGGGAGTGATATTCCATGCTCTTCAGACTTGGCCTCAGTTAGCAACTCTGAGGTACATCATACTCAGTCGGACAATATACACGACTGTGGCTTACATCAGCCATCAAGGGGGAACAGAAGTTCCCTAGCGATGTTAGAAGTCTTTCAATAATTCTCTGGACAGAGACTCACTCTTGTCTATCCGCTATCCATATCCCAGGTGTTGAGAACTGGGAGGTGGATTTTCTAAGTTGTCAGACTTTTCTTCCGGGGGAGTGGGATTTCTCCAACATAGGTGTGTCCGGTCCACGGCGTCATCCTTACTTGTGGGATATTCTCTTCCCCAACAGGAAATGGCAAAGAGCCCAGCAAAGCTGGTCACATGATCCCTCCTAGGCTCCGCCTTCCCCAGTCATTCTCTTTGCCGTTGTACAGGCAACATCTCCACGGAGATGGCTTAGAGTTTTTTTTTAGACACCTTATTCTCTAGGGGCTTTCCCTAATCATAGGCAGAGCCTCATTTTCGCACCGGTATTGCGCACTTGTTTTTGAGAAGCATGACATGCAGTCGCATGTGTGAGGAGCTCTGATACATAAAAAAGACTTTCTGAAGGCGTCATTTGGTATCGTATTCCCCTTTGGGCTTGGTTGGGTCTCAGCAAAGCAGATACCAGGGACTGTAAAGGGGTTAAAGATAAAAACGGCTCCGGTTCCGTTATTTTAAGGGTTAAAGCTTCCAAATTTGGTGTGCAATACTTTTAAGGCTTTAAGACACTGTGGTGAAATTTTGGTGAATTTTGAACAATTCCTTCATACTTTTTCGCAATTGCAGTAATAAAGTGTGTTCAGTTTAAAATTTAAAGTGACAGTAACGGTTTTATTTTAAAACGTTTTTTGTACTTTGTTATCAAGTTTATGCCTGTTTAACATGTCTGAACTACCAGATAGACTGTGTTCTGAATGTGGGGAAGCCAAGGTTCCTTCTCATTTAAATAGATGTGATTTATGTGACACTGAAAATGATGCCCAAGATGATTCCTCAAGTGAGGGGAGTAAGCATGGTACTGCATCATTCCCTCCTTCGTCTACACCAGTCTTGCCCACTCAGGAGGCCCCTAGTACATCTAGCGCGCCAATACTCCTTACTATGCAACAATTAACGGCTGTAATGGATAATTCTATCAAAAACATTTTAGCCAAAATGCCCACTTATCAGCGTAAGCGCGACTGCTCTGTTTTAGATACTGAAGAGCATGAGGACGCTGAGGATAATGGTTCTGATATGCCCCTACACCAGTCTGAGGGGGCCAGGGAGGTTTTGTCTGAGGGAGAAATTTCAGATTCAGGGAAAATTTCTCAACAAGCTGAACCCGATGTGATTACATTTAAATTTAAGTTGGAACATCTCCGCGCTCTGCTTAAGGAGGTGTTATCCACTCTGGATGATTGTGAGAATTTGATCATCCCAGAGAAACTACGTAAAATGGACAAGTTCCTAGAGGTCCCGGGGCCCCCAGAAGCTTTTCCTATACCCAAGCGGGTGGCGGACATTGTAAATAAAGAATGGGAAAGGCCCGGTATACCTTTCGTCCCTCCCCCCATATTTAAAAAATTGTTTCCCATGGTCGACCCCAGAAAGGACTTATGGCAGACAGTCCCCAAGGTCGAGGGGGCGGTTTCTACTTTAAACAAACGCACCACTATACCCATAGAAGATAGTTGTGCTTTCAAAGATCCTATGGATAAAAAATTAGAAGGTTTGCTTAAAAAGATGTTTGTTCAGCAAGGTTACCTTCTACAACCAATTTCATGCATTGTCCCTGTCACTACAGCCGCGTGTTTCTGGTTCGATGAGCTAGAAAAGGCGATCGATAGTGATTCTCCTCCTTATGAGGAGATTATGGACAGAATCCGTGCTCTCAAATTGGCTAATTCTTTCACCCTAGACGCCACTTTGCAATTGGCTAGGTTAGCGGCGAAAAATTCTGGGTTTGCTATTGTGGCGCGCAGAGCGCTTTGGTTGAAATCTTGGTCAGCGGATGCGTCTTCCAAGAACAAATTGCTTAACATTCCTTTCAAGGGGAAAACGCTGTTTGGCCCTGACTTGAAAGAGATTATCTCTGATATCACTGGGGGTAAGGGCCACGCCCTTCCTCAGGATAGGTCTTTCAAGGCCAAAAATAAACCTAATTTTCGTCCCTTTCGTAGAAACGGACCAGCCCCAAGTGCTACGTCCTCTAAGCAAGAGGGTAATACTTCTCAAGCCAAGCCAGCCTGGAGACCAATGCAAGGCTGGAACAAGGGAAAGCAGGCCAAGAAGCCTGCCACTGCTACCAAGACAGCATGATATGTTGGCCCCCGATCCGGGACCGGATCTGGTGGGGGGCAGACTCTCTCTCTTCGCTCAGGCTTGGGCAAGAGATGTTCTGGATCCTTGGGCACTAGAAATAGTCTCCCAAGGTTATCTTCTGGAATTCAAGGGGCCTCCCCCAAGGGGGAGGTTCCACAGGTCTCAATTGTCTTCAGACCACATGAAAAGACAGGCATTCTTACATTGTGTAGAAGACCTGTTAAAAATGGGAGTGATTCATCCTGTTCCTTTAGGAGAACAAGGGATGGGGTTCTACTCCAATCTGTTCGTAGTTCCCAAAAAAGAGGGAACATTCAGACCAATCTTAGATCTCAAGATCCTAAACAAGTTTCTCAAGGTTCCATCGTTCAAAATGGAAACCATTCGAACAATTCTTCCTTCCAACCAGGAAGGTCAATTCATGACCACGGTGGATTTAAAGGATGCGTATCTACATATTCCTATCCACAAGGAACATCATCGGTTCCTAAGGTTCGCATTCCTGGACAAGCATTACCAGTTTGTGGCACTTCCGTTCGGATTAGCCACTGCTCCAAGGATTTTCACAAAGGTACTAGGGTCCCTTCTAGCGGTGCTAAGACCAAGGGGCATTGCAGTAGTACCTTACTTGGACGACATTCTGATTCAAGCGTCTTCCCTTCCTCAAGCAAAGGCTCACACGGACATTGTCCTGGCCTTTCTCAGATCTCACGGGTGGAAAGTGAACGTAGAAAAAAGTTCTCTATCTCCGTCAACAAGGGTTCCCTTCTTGGGAACAATAATAGACTCCTTAGAAATGAGGATTTTTCTGACAGAGGCCAGAAAATCAAAACTTCTAAACTCTTGTCAAATACTTCATTCTGTTCCTCTTCCTCCCATAGCGCAGTGCATGGAAGTAATAGGTTTGATGGTAGCGGCAATGGACATAGTTCCTTTTGCGCAAATTCATCTAAGACCATTACAACTGTGCATGCTCAGTCAGTGGAATGGGGACTATACAGACTTGTCTCCGACGATACAAGTAGATCAGAGGACCAGAGATTCACTCCGTTGGTGGCTGTCCCTGGACAACCTGTCACAGGGGATGAGCTTCCGCAGACCAGAGTGGGTCATTGTCACGACCGACGCCAGTCTGGTGGGCTGGGGCGCGGTCTGGGGACCCCTGAAAGCTCAGGGTCTTTGGTCTCGGGAAGAATCTCTTCTCCCGATAAATATTCTGGAACTGAGAGCGATATTCAATGCTCTCAAGGCTTGGCCTCAGCTAGCAAAGGCCAAGTTCATACGGTTTCAATCAGACAACATGACGACTGTTGCGTACATCAACCATCAGGGGGGAACAAGGAGTTCCCTGGCGATGGAAGAAGTGACCAAAATCATTCAATGGGCGGAGACTCACTCCTGCCACTTGTCTGCAATCCACATCCCAGGAGTGGAAAATTGGGAAGCGGATTTTCTGAGTCGTCAGACATTTCATCCGGGGGAGTGGGAACTCCATCCGGAAATCTTTGCCCAAATTACTCAATTGTGGGGCATTCCAGACATGGATCTGATGGCCTCTCGTCAGAACTTCAAGGTTCCTTGCTACGGGTCCAGATCCAGGGATCCCAAGGCGACTCTAGTAGATGCACTAGTAGCACCTTGGACCTTCAAACTAGCTTATGTATTCCCGCCGTTTCCTCTCATCCCCAGGCTGGTAGCCAGGATCAATCAGGAGAGGGCATCGGTGATCTTGATAGCTCCTGCGTGGCCACGCAGGACTTGGTATGCAGACCTGGTGAATATGTCATCGGCTCCACCATGGAAGCTACCTTTGAGACGAGACCTTCTTGTTCAAGGTCCGTTCGAACATCCGAATCTGGTCTCACTCCAACTGACTGCTTGGAGATTGAACGCTTGATCTTATCAAAGCGAGGGTTCTCAGATTCTGTCATTGATACTCTTGTTCAGGCCAGAAAGCCTGTAACTAGAAAAATTTACCACAAAATATGGAAAAAATATATCTGTTGGTGTGAATCTAAAGGATTCCCTTGGGACAAGGTAAAAATTCCTAAGATTCTATCCTTTCTTCAAGAAGGTTTGGTGAAAGGATTATCTGCAAGTTCCTTGAAGGGACAGATTTCTGCCTTGTCTGTGTTACTTCACAAAAAGCTGGCAGCTGTGCCAGATGTTCAAGCCTTTGTTCAGGCTCTGGTTAGAATCAAGCCTGTTTACAAACCTTTGACTCCTCCTTGGAGTCTCAATTTAGTTCTTTCAGTTCTTCAGGGGGTTCCGTTTGAACCCTTACATTCCGTTGATATTAAGTTATTATCTTGGAAAGTTTTGTTTTTGGTTGCAATTTCTTCTGCTAGAAGAGTTTCAGAATTATCTGCTCTGCAGTGTTCTCCTCCTTATCTGGTGTTCCATGCAGATAAGGTGGTTTTACGTACTAAACCTGGTTTTCTTCCGAAAGTTGTTTCTAACAAAAACATTAACCAGGAGATAGTCGTGCCTTCTTTGTGTCCGAATCCAGTTTCAAAGAAGGAACGTTTGTTGCACAATTTGGATGTTGTTCGTGCTCTAAAATTCTATTTAGATGCTACAAAGGATTTTAGACAAACATCTTCCTTGTTTGTTGTTTATTCTGGTAAAAGGAGAGGTCAAAAAGCAACTTCTACCTCTCTCTCTTTTTGGATTAAAAGCATCATCAGATTGGCTTATGAGACTGCCGGACGGCAGCCTCCTGAAAGAATCACAGCTCATTCCACTAGGGCTGTGGCTTCCACATGGGCCTTCAAGAACGAGGCTTCTGTTGATCAGATATGTAAGGCAGCGACTTGGTCTTCACTGCACACTTTTACTAAATTTTACAAGTTTGATACTTTTGCTTCTTCTGAGGCTATTTTTGGGAGAAAGGTTTTGCAAGCCGTGGTGCCTTCCATCTAGGTGACCTGATTTGCTCCCTCCCTTCATCCGTGTCCTAAAGCTTTGGTATTGGTTCCCACAAGTAAGGATGACGCCGTGGACCGGACACACCTATGTTGGAGAAAACAGAATTTATGTTTACCTGATAAATTACTTTCTCCAACGGTGTGTCCGGTCCACGGCCCGCCCTGGTTTTTTAATCAGGTCTGATAATTTATTTTCTTTAACTACAGTCACCACGGTATCATATGGTTTCTCCTATGCAAACATTCCTCCTTTACGTCGGTCGAATGACTGGGGAAGGCGGAGCCTAGGAGGGATCATGTGACCAGCTTTGCTGGGCTCTTTGCCATTTCCTGTTGGGGAAGAGAATATCCCACAAGTAAGGATGACGCCGTGGACCGGACACACCGTTGGAGAAAGTAATTTATCAGGTAAACATAAATTCTGTTTTCCTCCGGAGGTCAAGACCAAGCAGGAGAGGGCTTTGGTGTTTTTGACAGCGCCTGCGTAGCCACGCAGGACCTGGTATGCAGATCTGGTGGACATGTCATCCTTTCCATCACGGTCTCTGCTTCTGAGACAGGTCACTCTACCTCAGGGTCCTTTCAACCTTCTATATAGAATCAATCTGAGATGGACTGCCTGGAGACTAAACGCTTGATGTTATCAAAGCATGGCTTCTCCGAGTCAGTCATTGATACCTTAATACAGACATGAAAGCCTGTCTCTAGTAAAATTGAACATAGATATGGTGTAAATATCTGATTGTTATGAATCCAAGGGTTACTCATGGAGTAAAGTCTGGATTCCCAGGATATTATCTTTTCTCCAAGATGTTTTTGAGAAAAGGGTTGTCAGCTAATTCCTTAAAAGGGACAGATTTTTACTCTGTCTATTTTTTTTGCACAAGCGTCTGGCAGGTATTCTAGACGTTCAGGCATTTGGTCAGGCTTTGGTTAGATCCGGGCCTGTGTTTAAAACTGTTGCTCCGCCATGGAGCTTAAACCTGGTTCTTAAGGCTCTTCAAGAAGTTCCGTTTGAACCTTTTTTGTTCCATAGATATCAATCTTTATCTTGGAAAGTTCCTTTTGGGTAGCTATTTCCTCAATTCGTAGAGTCTCCAAGTTATCTGTGTTACAATGTGATTCTCCTTATCTGGTCCTTCGTACGGATAAGGTAGTCCTGCGTACCAACCTGGGTTTTTTCCTAAGGTGGTATCTAACAAGAACATCACTCAAGAGATAGTTGTTCCATGCTTGTATCCTAATCCTTCCTCAAAGAAGGAACGTCTATTACAAAATATTGGACGTGGTTTGTGCTTTAAAGTTTTACTTACAAGCTACTACAGTTTTCACCAAACGTTCACCTTGTTTGTTGTCTATTCTGGACAGAGGAGAGGTCAAAAGACTTCAGCAGTCTCTCTGTCTTTTTGGTTAAAAAGCATAATTAATTTAGCTTATGAGACTGCTGGACAGCAGCCTCCTGAAGGGATTACAGCTCATTCTACTAGAGCTGTGTTTTTCACTTGGGCCTTTTTTAAATGTGGCTTCTGTTGAACAGATTTACAAGACGGAGTCTTGGTCTGCGCTTCATACTTTTTCAAATTTAACAAATTTGATACCTTGCTTCTTCGGAGGCTATTTTTGGGAGAAAGTTTTTTTTACAGGCAGTGGTAACTTCCGTTTAATTACCTGCCTTGTCCCTCCCATCATCCGTGTACTTTAGCGTTGGTATTGGTATTCCATAAGTAATGGATGATCCGTGGACTGGATACACTTAAAAAGAGAAAACATAATTTATGCTTACCTGATAAATTTATTTCTCTTGTAGTGTATCCAGTCCACGGCCCGCCCTGTCACTTTAAGGCAGGTAATTTTTTCATTTGAACTACAGTCACCACTGCACCCTATGGTTTTTTCCTTTCTCTGCATGTTTTCGGTCGAATGACTGAATATGGCAGTTAGGGGAGGAGCTATATAGCAGCTTTGCTGTGGGTGGACTCTTGCAACTTCCTGTTGGGAAGGAGAATATATTCCATAAGTAATGGATGATCCGTGGACTGGATACACTACAAGAGAAAAATTTTTATCAGGTAAGCATAAATTATGTTTTCCTCTCCCGCATGTGTGATAGGGTGTTTTCTTCGTGATCATTGCAAGATATCTTCTTTATCCTTGAAACTAAGGAACTTCACAATTATGTCTCTTGGCAGGGCTTTGTTTGGAGGCTTGGGCCTTAACGCTCTGTGAGCCCTTTCTATTGGTATATCAGGGGATGAGCGGGAATCCTTTATAATTCTGAATAGGGCCTGTAGGTACCCTTCTATCTTTTGGGGAGCAACCGCCTCTGAAACCCCCCTAAATCGCAAGTTATTCCTGCGGCCCCTATTGTCAATGTCTTCTAACTTATCGTTCAGGTATTGCAAGTTATCAGCTTGATTTTGAATGTCCAAAGAGTGTTGTTGAATGATATCGGTCGTTTCACTAGAGGTTTTTTCAACTGATGAAACTCTCTTTTCCAGTGAAGAAATATCCTTCCTCAGGTCTCCAAAGAGGCTCCTCATTTCAGTAAGGACTCCCTGTATGTCCTCCTTTGACGACAGGTGCAGGATGTCATCTTTTGTGATAAATGGGGCATCAGAGGGCTTGGCAGTTGATGCCGCCGAGCCCTGAGATCCAATCATTTCCGCCATATCTCCTTCTGATGTGTCACTAGCAGGGTCAATGGGTTTTAGGTATTGGCTCATTGATTTGGAACTGCTAGATTTGTCACCCTTAGGCATTCTCTTGTTAGACATACCCTTATAGTATGAAGGGTTAGAACAGGTGTGTCACAAAATTTTATTGTCCCAAAGCACAATAATCCCAGCTATTTATATGTTGCCAGCTAAGTGGTCGTGAGGTTGATGGCAGTATATTCCCCCATGTGAGGTTAGTATCAATTTAGGCAGCTGATTGCGCAGACCGTTTTACACCATACATGTGCTGATCTATCTGCTCTTTGCCTGCTGTATCAGCGCTGCTTTCCTCTGTGGTAATGGCGCCAAGTCTGTTGTTAATACTGGGTATACAGGTGTGTCCCCTGTTTATCGTTATGCCCTATGTATCTGTGCCACTCTTTGTATATAAATATATCTCCTGTCTTAATTAAGACTGTGTATGGCCCTTTACTTATAGCCAGTGGCGGCCTCACATAAATCCCCCTTCACAGGTTTCGATGTATAGGATGTCGTGTGCCAGAACAGCTTACCACTTTATTGCCCTGTCCCACTCAACGCCCCATTCTTGTAACACAGCCGGGACAAAGCTGTCTCCTGACTCCGTCTCGGCAGTGGGCCACGTGTAATGCCGGTCCGGTCGCTATCTGTGTTGTCGCTCCCCTCACGATTACACTTGCTGATGTAGGAGGCTATGAAAGATAAATAAGTGCAATTAATGTGCTTTTAGTGCTATTACATGCCAAATTGTCAGCTTGGTTGCAGGAGCCCTACTAGTGTGCGAACATCTTCCTGCGTGGTCAGGCTCCGCCCCCAATATCTTTTTTGAGTGCATATGAACATTTTTGTTTGTTTTATACGCCATTATTCTTAGCAGTACTTTTCTCGCCACAGACTTTGTTGTCATAGTTCAGCTCTTTTATGGAGTCTGTACCTAGTGGGCTCTTTTAAAGGGACACTAAACCCAAATTTCATCTTTCAGGATTCAGATAGAGCATGCAATTTTAAGCAACTTTCTAATTTACTCCTATTATCATTTTTTCTTTGTTCTCTTGCTATCTTTATTTAAAAAGCAGGATTGTGATGCATAGGAGCTGGCCCATTTTTGGTTGAAAACCTGGGTTATGTTTGCTTATTGGTGGGTAAATTTAAGCATCCAATAAGCAAGCACCATCTGTGGTGCTGAACCTAAAATGGGCTGGCTGCTAAGATATACATCACTGCTTTTAAAGGGACAGTCTAGGCCAAAATAAACTTTTTCTTGTTAAGTGTATCCAGTCCACGGATCATCCATTACTTATGGGATATTCTCCTTCCCAACAGGAAGTTGCAAGAGGATCACCCACAACAGAGCTGCTATATAGCTCCTCCCCTAACTGTCATATCCAGTCATTCTCTTGCAAGCCTCAACCAAGATGGAGGTCGTAAGAGGAGTGTGGTGTTTTATACTTAGTTTATTCTTCAATCAAAAGTTTTTTATTTTTAAATGGTGCCGGAGGTTACTGTTTATCTCAGGCAGTATTTAGAAGAAGAATCTGCCTGCGTTTTCTATGATCTTAGCAGAAGTAATTAAGATCCTTTGCTGTTCTCACATATTCTGAGGAGTGAGGTAACTTCAGAGGGGGAATGACATGCAGGTTTTCCTGCAATAAGGTATGTGTAGTTAATATTTTTCTAGGGATGGAATTTGCTAGAAAATGCTGCTGATACCAAACTAATGTAAGTTAAGCCTTAAATGCAGTGACAGCGACTGGTATCAGGCTTATTAATAGAGATGCCTACTCTTATAAAAATGTAATATAAAACGATTGCTGGCATGTTTAATCATTTTTATATGTATTTGGTGATAAAACTTATTAGGGCCTAGTTTTTTTTCCACATGGCTGGCTTGAATTTGGCCTAGAAACAGTTTCCTTAGGCTTTCCACTGTTGTAATATGATTGGGAGGGGCCTATTTTGCCATTTTTTTGCACAGCAAAAATTACAGACACAGACATCCAGCTTCTTCCTCCATGATCCAGGACATCTCTGGAGGGCTTCAAAGTCGTTTTTGAGGGAGGTAAAAAGCCACAGTAGAGCTGTGGCAGTTGTGACTGTTTGAAAAAAAAAAAAAAAAAAAACGTTTTTGTCTTTTATTATTTTTTGGGTATTAAGGGGTTAATCATCCATTTGCAAGTGGGTGCAATGCTCTGCTAACTTGTTACATACACTGTAAAAATTTTGTTAGTGTAACAGCCTTTTTTCACTGTTATTTCAAATTTTGACTGAAATTATTGACAAGCTTAGAACACTTAAGCTAGCTAACTCATTTGTTTCTGATGCCATTGTTCATTTGACTAAACTAACGGCTAAGAATTCCGGATTCGCCATCCAAGCGTGTAGGGCGCTATGGCTTAAATCCTGGTCAGCTGACGTGACTTTGAAGTCTAAATTACTCAACATTCCTTTCAAGGGGCAGACCTTATTTGGGCCTGGTTTGAAGGAAATTATTGCTGACATTACTGGAGGTAAGGGTCACACCCTTCCTCAGGACAGGGCCAAAGCAAAGGCCAAACGGTCTAATTTCCGTTCCTTTCGAAATTTCAAGGCAGGTGCAGCATCAACTTCCTCCGCTTCAAAACAAGAGGGAACTTTTGCTCAATCTAAGCAGGCCTGGAAACCTAACCAGTCCTGGAACAAAGGCAAGCAGGCCAGAAAGCCTGCTGCTGCCTCTAAGACAACATGAAGGAACGGCCCCCTATCCGGCGACGGATCTAGTAGGGGGCAGACTTTCTCTCTTCGCCCAGGGGTGGGCAAGAGATGTTCAGGATCCCTGGGCGTTGGAGATCATATCTCAGGGATATCTTCTGGACTTCAAAGCTTTCCCTCCACAAGGAAGATTTCATCTTTCAAGGCTATCTGCAAATCAGATAAAGAAAGAGGCATTCCTATGCTGTGTGCAAGACCTCCTAGTTATGGGAGTGATCCATCCAGTTCCGCGGACGGAACAAGGACAGGGTTTTTATTCAAATCTGTTTGTGGTTCCCAAAAAAGAGGAAACCTTCAGACCAATTTTGGATCTAAAGATCTTAAACAAATTCCTCAGAGTTCCATCTTTCAAAATGGAAACTATTCTGACCATCCTACCCATGTTCCAAGAAGGTCAGTACATGACCACAGTGGACTTAAAGGATGCCTACCTTCACATACCGATTCACAAAATCATCATCAGTTTCTAAGGTTTGCCTTTCTAGACGGGCATTACCAATTTGTAGCTCTTCCCTTCGGGTTGGCTACAGCCCAGAGAATCTTTACAAAGGTTCTGGGCTCACTTCTGGCGGTTCTAAGACCGCGAGGCATAGCGGTGGCTCCGTGTCTAGACGACATCCTGATAGAGGTGTCAAGCTTTCAAGTTGCCAAGTCTCATACAGAGATAGTTCTGGCATTTCTGAGGTCGCACGGGTGGAAAGTGAACGAGGAAAGGAGTTCTCTATCCCCACTCACAAGAGTCTCCTTTTTAGGGACTCTTATAGATTCTGTAGAAATGAAAATTTACCTGACGGAGTCCAGGTTATCAAAACTTCTAAATTATTGCCGTGTTCTTCACTCCATTCCGCGCCCTTCGGTAGCTCAGTGTATGGAGGTAATCGGCTTAATGGTAGCGGCAATGGACATAGTGCCATTTGCGCACCTTCATCTCAGACCGCTGCAATTATGCATGCTGAGTCAGTGGAATGGGGATTACACAGATTTGTCCCCTCTGCTAAATCTGGATCAAGAGACCAGAGATTCTCTTCTCTGGTGGTTGTCTCGGGTACACCTGTCCAAGGGTATGACCTTTCGCAGGCCAGATTGGACACTTGTAACAACAGATGCCAGCCTTCTAGGTTGGGGTGCAGTCTGGAATTCCCTGAAGGCACAGGGATCGTGGACTCAGGAGGAGAAACCCCTTCCAATAAATATTCTGGAGTTAAGTGCGATATTCAATGCTCTTCTGGCTTGGCCTCAGTTAGCAACACTGAGGTTCATCAGATTTCAGTCGGACAACATCACGACTGTGGCTTACATCAACCATCAAGGGGGAACCAGGAGTTCCCTAGCGATGTTAGAAGTCTCAAATATAATTCGCTGGGCAGAGTACCACTCTTGCCACCTGTCAGCAATCCATATCCCAGGCGTGGAGAACTGGGAGGCGGATTTTCTAAGTTGTCAGACTTTCCATCCGGGGGAGTGGGAACTCCATCCAGAGGTGTTTGCTCAGTTGATTCATCGTTGGGGCAAACCAGAGTTGGATCTTATGACGTCTCGCCAGAACGCCAAGCTTCCTTGTTACGGATCCAGGTCCAGGGACCCAGAAGCGACGCTGATGGATGCTCTAGCAGCGCCTTGGTTCTTCAACCTGGCTTATGTGTTTCCACCGTTTCCTCTGCTCCCTCGACTAATTGCCAAAATCAAACAGGAGAGAGCATCAGTGATTCTGATAGCACCTGCGTGGCCACGCAGGACTTGGTATGCAGACCTAGTGGACATGTCATCCTTTCCACCATGGACTCTGCCTCTAAGACAGGACCTTCTGATACAAGGTCCTTTCAATCATTCAAATCTAATTTCTCTGAGACTGACTGCATGGAGATTGAACGCTTGATTCTATCAAAGCGTGGCTTCTCCGAGTCGGTCATTTATACTTTAATACAGGCACGAAAGCCTGTTACCAGGAAAATCTACCACAAGATATGGAGTAAATATCTTTATTGGTGTGAATCCAAGAATTACTCATGGAGTAAGGTTAGGATTCCTAGAATATTGTCTTTTCTCCAAGAGGGCTTGGACAAAGGATTATCAGCTAGTTCCTTAAAGAGACAGATTTCTGCTCTGTCTATTCTTTTGCACTAGCGTCTGGCAGAGGTTCCAGACGTCCAGGCATTTTGCCAGGCTTTGGTTAGAATTAAGCCTGTGTTTAAACCTGTTGCTCCCCCGTGGAGCTTAAACTTGGTTCTTAAAGTTCTTCAAGGAGTTCCGTTGGAACCCCTTCATTCCATTGATATTAAACTTTTATCTTGGAAAGTTCTGTTTTTGATGGCTATTTCCTCGGCTCAGAGAGTCTCTGAGCTATCTGCCTTACAATGTGATTCTCCTTATCTGATTTTTCATGCAGATAAGGTAGTCCTGCGTACAAAACCTGGGTTTTTACCTAAGGTGGTTTCTAACAAGAATATCAATCAAGAGATTGTTGTTCCATCATTGTGTCCTAATCCTTCTTCAAAGAAGGAACGTCTTTTGCATAATCTGGATGTAGTCCGTGCCTTGAAGTTTTACTTACAAGCTACTAAAGATTTTCGTCAAACATCTACCCTGTTTGTCGTTTACTCTGGACAGAGGAGAGGTCAAAAAGCTTTGGCAACCTCTCTTTCCTTTTGGCTTCGGAGCATAATACGCCTAGCCTATGAGACTGCTGGACAGCAGCCCCCTGAAAGGATTACAGCTCATTCTACTAGAGCTGTGGCTTCCACCTGGGCCTTTAACAATGAGGCCTTTGTTGAACAGATTTGCAAGGCCGCGACTTGGTCTTCGCTTCACACTTTTTCCAAATTTTACAAATTTGATACTTTTGCTTCTTCGGAGGCTGTTTTTGGGAGAAAGGTTCTTCAGGCAGTGGTTCCTTCCGCTTAATCCTGCCTTGTCCCTCCCATCATCCGTGTACTTTAGCTTTAGTATTGGTATCCCATAAGTAATGGATGATCCGTGGACTGGATACACTTAACAAGAGAAAACATAATTTATGCTTACCTGATAAATTTATTTCTCTTGTAGTGTATGCAATCCACAACCCGCCCTGTCCTTTTAAGGCAGGTCTAAATTTTAATTAAACTACAGTCACCACTGCACCCTATGGTTTCTCCTTTCTCTGTTTGTTTTCGGTCGAATATGACAGGGGAGGAGCTATATAGCAGCTCTGCTGTGGGTGATCCTCTTGCAACTTCCTGTTGGGAAGGAGAATATCCCATAAGTAATGGATGATCCGTGGACTGGATACACTACACGAGAAATAAATTTATCAGTTAAGCATAAATTATGTTTTCATGATTCAGATAGAGCATGTCATTTTAAACAATTTTCCAATTTACTTTTATCACCAATTTTGCTTTTTTCTCTTGGTATTCTTAGTTGAAAGCTTAACCTAAGAGGTTCATATGCTAATTTCTTAGACCTTGAAGCCCACCTCTTTCAGATTGCATTTTATCAGTTTTTCGCCACTAGAGGGTGTTAGTTCACGTATTTCATCTAGATAACACTGTGCTTGTGCACAAAAAGTTATCTGGGAGCAGGCACTGATTGGCTAGACTGCAAGTCTGTCAAAAGAACTGAAAAAAGGGGCAGTTTGCAGAGGCTTAGATAAAAGATAATTACAGAGGTTAAAAGTATATTATTATAAATGTGTTAGTTATGGAAAACTGGGAAATGGGTAATAAAGGGATTATCTATCTTTTAAAACAATAAAAATTCTGGTGTAGACTGTCCCTTTAAAAATAAAGACTGCAAATAAAAATTGATAATCAGAGTAAATTAGAAAGTTGCTTAAATTTCATGCTCTATCTGAATCATAAAATAAAAAATGTGTGCTCAGTGTCCATTTAAGCTAGCTTTTACCAAGGGTATATATAGGGGTCTTTATGTTAAACTGTTCTTATATTCTTTATAATAGTCTGTTTATGTATGTACAGTCTTGTCTGTAACCTTTATTTCTTTTACAAGATACGATGAGTCCACAGATTTAATCCTTACTTATGGGATTTCGCCTCCTGGTCAACAGGAGGAGGCAAAGAGCACCACAGCAGAGCTGTATATATAGCTCCTCCCTTCCCTCCCACTCCAGTCATTCTCTTTGCCTGTGTTAGACTAGGAAGAGGTAAAGTGAGGTGTTAGTTTAGTTTCTTCAATCAAGAGTTTTTTATTTTCAAATGGTGCCAGTGTGTACTATTTTTCTACAGGGTGTAGCCAGGACCTGATCAGTCTCTTGTTAGCAGAGCTACAGGTGACTTAAAGGCATTGGGAACTGGTGGGATTAATTTCTCACTGCGCCTCCCATACTGTATGCTGCTTTTCTCAAAATGGTCTTAGACATGCTAACTAAGGCCCTGCATGTCTCCACAGATTGACAAGAGGATAATGAAGACTTCTTTGTAGCTGTGGGACGTTTCATGCTGTTGATCAGCAACAAGATATGTGCAGCTTTCTTTTTTCTGGGCAAAATTAACTCAGGAGTCGCTGTTACCTTCTATCTGCAAGCCCCTTAATTTACCCAGGACCTCCATTAAAGGGTTAAGGAGGAGGTGGTGGGGGTGGATAGGTTGCATTGCTCTGGGCACATTTATGTTCATAGGTGTGAGCGTTTATGGACTTGGCTGACGCTGGGAGAATGGTTTAATGGGAGCTTGTTTCCGTTGTTTATGTGAAACTACTTGGCTATACTTGCAAGCCGTTTCTTTTTCTCTGTAGTGCCTATTAGATAGCTGTGAGGTTTCAGAGTACTTTCACTGCATGGCCGTTTTGACTGCGATGCAGCGACATACGGCTCGCGGTTCTTGAGAGTTCACTCGGCATGACAGGTATACGCCCACGAAGGGCGGGGTTAGTCTCCCGCGCTCTGATGCTGCACTGCTCCATTTCTGGATCGCTACTACGGAGCAGTGTGTGAAAGGGACTCCTCTCTGCCAGGTCCGCATGGTCTTTTACTTAGAGCAAACAGTCTTAGGCAGTGTGTATGATTAACGCAGTCGACTTCGAGGGGGCAGGTAGGCGCCTCAGCAGTGCTGTTGAGGCGGCAGTGACTGAGTTTAACGATCCGGTCTTTCCTTAGCAACAATATTTGATCGTATTGTTACTGTCCTCTTGGGTTCTCATATTTCATCTGTTAATTGGTGGTTAACTGTTAACAGTGCAGCTGCATTTGTTATTATAACTGCTTCTTAACTCTTTAGTTGCAGAATAAGACCAAGTTTACTTCTTATGCTATCATGGAAACTGTTACATGCTCATTGTGTTTGTCTGCACATGTGGAACCTCCTATTACCTTTTGCCCCTCGTGTACTGAGAGGGCTTTGCAGTTTAGGGAGCAAATGTTTTGTGATACAGATTTAAATAAGGCGGATGCTTCTCAAGGCTCCAATGATGATAATCAGGGTATGCCTCATCTTTCTCCCCAAGCGTCACAGTCCCTATCGCCTACCCAGACGCTGTCCAATACCTCTGCAGGTTCTCCTGCATTTACTCTAAAGGACATAGCAACTGTTATGTCCTCTACTCTTTCTGAAGCGTTGTCTGCCTTTCCCGTCCTGCAAAGCAAACGCAGGAGGAAGGACGACATTGTGGCTACTACGCCTTCGGACGCTTTAATTGTGAGGTCAGAAATACCTTTACAGGGCTCAGAATTGGAGCTCCTATCTGAAGGTGAGCTTTCTGAATCAGATAGCGCCCTACTACCGACAGATTTAGAAGTTATGTCCTTCCGGTTTAAACTGGAACACCTCCGTCTGTTGTTGAAGGAGGTTTTCTCCTGTTAAGTGTGGTCAGTCCACGGGTCATCATTACTTCTGGGATATTATCTCCTCCCCTACAGGAAGTGCAAGAGGATTCACCCAGCAGAGCTGCTATATAGCTCCTCCCCTCTGTCACCTCCAGTCATTCTCTTGCACCCAACGAATAGATAGGATGTGTGAGAGGACTGTGGTGATTTAATTAGTTTATTACCTTCAATCAAAAGTTTGTTATTTTATAATAGCACCGGAGTGTGTTATTCATTCTCTGGTAGAATTTGAAGAAGAATCTACCTGAGTTTTTTCTATGATTTTAGCCGGAGTAGTTAAGATCATATTGCTGTTTCTCGGCCATCTGAGGAGAGGTAAACTTCAGATCAGGGGACAGCGGGCAGATTAATCTGCAAAGAGGTATGTAGCAGTTTATTATTTTCTGACATGGAATTGATGAGAAAATCCTGCCATACCGTTATAATGTAAACTCAGCCTTAAATGCAGTAGATGTAGCTGGTATCAGGCTGTCATGTATGTATATTTTACACTTCAGTATTCTGGGGAATTGTACTTCACTGGATTTATACTGTATGCATAGACTTAACCTAATTTGCAGGGACTTGCAATAGGTTTTAAATAACAATTAATTTATTGAGGTTAAACGTTTTTTTGCTGGCATGTAAAAACGTTTATTTCTCTGAGGTACTGGGTGAAAAAATGTTTTGGGCACTATTTTTTCCACTTGGCAATAGTTTTGTTTAATTTAAAGCAGTTTACTGATCTCTCACTGTTATGTGTGAGGGGGAGGGGCCATTTTTGGCGCTTTTACTACGCATCAAAAAACTCAGTCAGAGGTTCATTTTCTTCCTGCATGATCCGGTTCATCTCTACAGAACTCAGGGATCTCCAAAGCCTTTTTTGAGGGAGGTAATCATTCACAGCAGAGCTGTGAAGATTGTAGTTGACTGTGATAAAAAATGTTTATTTGTGTAGTTTTTCTGCTGCCAGGGTTAGTTATCCTTTGCTAATGGGAACAATCCTTTGCTAAAATTGTATATTTCTTACAAAGATTTGATGCTATAACTTAATTATTTTCAACTGTCATAATTTTTTCTGTGCTTCTTATAGGCACAGTTCGTTTTCATATTATTGTAAATTACTTGAAAAGCATTTCCAAGTTGCTAGTTTATTGCTAGTGTGTTAAACATGTCTGATTCAGAGGAAGATACATGTGCTATATGTGCTAATGCCAAAGTGGAGCCCAATAAAAATTTATGTACTAATTGTATTGATGTTACTTTAAATAAAAGTCAATCTGTACAAACTGAACATATTTCACCTAACAACGAGGGGAGAGTTATGCCGACTAACTCGCCTCACGTGTCAGTACCTGCATCTCCCGCTCGGGAGGTGCGTGATATTGTAGCGCCGAGTACATCTGGGCGGCCATTTCAAATCACATTACAGGATATGGCTACTGTTATGACTGAAGTTTTGGCTAAATTACCAAAACTTAGAGGCAAGCGTGATCACTCTGGGGTGAGAACAGAGTGCGCTGATAATATTAGGGCCATGTCAGACACTGCGTCACAGGTGGCAGAACATGAGGACGGAGAACTTCATTCTGTGGGTGACGGTTCTGATCCAAACAGACTTGATTCAGATATTTCAAATTTTAAATTTAAGCTGGAAAACCTCCGTGTATTACTAGGGGAGGTGTTAGCGGCTCTGAATGATTGTAACACAGTTGCAATACCAGAGAAAATGTGTAGGTTGGATAAATATTTTGCGGTACCGGCGAGTACTGATGTTTTTCCTATACCTAAGAGACTTACTGAAATTGTTACTAAGGAGTGGGATAGGCCCGGTGTGCCGTTCTCACCTCCTCCGATATTTAGAAAAATGTTTCCAATAGACGCCACCACACGGGACTTATGGCAAACGGTCCCTAAGGTGGAGGGAACAGTTTCTACTTTAGCTAAGCGTACCACTATCCCGGTGGAGGATAGCTGTGCTTTTTCAGATCCAATGGATAAAAAATTAGAGGGTTACCTTAAGAAAATGTTTGTTCAACAAGGTTTTATATTGCAACCTCTTGCATGTATTGCGCCTGTCACGGCTGCAGCAGCATTTTGGTTTGAGTCTCTGGAAGAGACACTTGAATCATCTACACTAGATGAGATTACACTCAAACTTAAAACCCTTAAGTTAGCTAACTCATTTATTTCAGATGCCGTAGTACATTTAACTAAACTTACGGCTAAGAATTCCGGATTTGCCATTCAGGCACGCAGAGCACTGTGGCTAAAATCCTGGTCAGCTGATGTTACTTCTAAATCTAAATTGCTTAATATACCTTTCAAAGGGCAGACCTTATTCGGGCCCGGGTTGAAGGAGATTATCGCTGACATTACAGGAGGTAAAGGCCATGCCCTGCCTCAGGACAAAGCCAAACCTAGGGCTAGACAGTCTAATTTTCGTTCCTTTCGTAATTTTAAAGCAGGAACAGCATCAACTTCCTCTGCACCAAAACAGGAAGGAGCTGTTGCTCGCTACAGACAAGGCTGGAAACCTAACCAGTCCTGGAACAAGGGCAAGCAGGCCAGGAAACCTGCTGCTGCCCCTAAGACAGCATGAATCGAGGGCCCCCGATCCGGGACCGGATCTAGTAGGGGGCAGACTTTCTCTCTTCGCCCAGGCTTGGGCAAGAGATGTTCAGGATCCCTGGGCGTTAGAGATCATATCTCAGGGATACCTTCTGGACTTCAAATCATCTCCCCCAAGAGGGAGATTTCATCTGTCAAGGTTGTCAACAAACCAAATAAAGTAAGAAGCGTTCCTACGCTGCGTACAAGATCTTTTATTAATGGGAGTGATCCATCCAGTTCCGCGGTCGGAACAAGGACAAGGGTTTTACTCAAATCTGTTTGTAGTTCCCAAAAAAGAGGGAACTTTCAGGCCAATCTTGGATTTAAAGATCCTAAACAAATTCCTAAGAGTTCCATCGTTCAAGATGGAAACTATTCGAACAATTTTGCCCATGATCCAAGAGGGTCAGTACATGACCACAGTGGATTTAAAGGATGCTTACCTTCACATACCGATTCACAGAAATCATTACCGGTATCTAAGGTTTGCCTTTCTAGACAGGCATTACCAGTTTGTAGCTCTTCCATTCGGATTGGCTATGGCTCCAAGAATCTTCACAAAGGTTCTGGGTACTCTTCTGGCGGTACTAAGACCGCGAGGAATTTTGGTAGCTCCGTACCTAGACGACATTCTGATACAAGCTTCAAGCTTTCAAACTGCCAAGTCTCATACAGAGTTAGTACTGGCATTTCTAAGGTCGCATGGATGGAAGGTGAACGAAAAGAATAGTTCTCTCTTTCCACTCACAAGAGTTCCCTTCTTGGGGACTCTGATAGATTCTGTAGAAATGAAGATTTACCTGACAGAAGACAGGTTAACAAAGCTTCAAAATGCATGCCGAGTCCTTCATTCCATTCAACACCCGTCAGTAGCTCAATGCATGGAGGTGATCGGCTTAATGGTAGCGGCAATGGACATAGTACCTTTTGCACGCCTACATCTCAGACCGCTGCAATTGTGCATGCTAAGTCAGTGGAATGGGGATTACTCAGATTTGTCCCCCACTCTGAATCTGAATCAAGAGACCAGAAATTCTCTTCTATGGTGGCTTTATCGGCCACACCTGTCCAGGGGGATGCCATTCAGCAGGCCAGACTGGACAATTGTAACAGACGCCAGCCTACTAGGTTGGGGTGCTGTCTGGAATTCTCTGAAGGCTCAGGGACTATGGAATCAGGAGGAGAGTCTCCTTCCAATAAACATTCTGGAATTGAGAACAGTTCTCAATGCCCTTCTGGCTTGGCCCCAGTTAACAACTCAGGGGTTCCTCAGGTTTCAGTCGGACAACATCACGACTGTAGCTTACATCAACCATCAGGGAGGGACAAGAAGCTCCCTAGCAATGATGGAAGTATCAAAGATAATTCGCTGGGCAGAGTCTCACTCTTGCCACCTGTCTGCAATCCACATCCCGGGAGTGGAGAACTGGGAGGCGGATTTTTTAAGTCGTCAGACTTTTCATCCGGGGGAGTGGGAACTTCATCCGGAGGTCTTTGCCCAGATACTTCGACGTTGGGGCAAACCAGAGATAGATCTCATGGCGTCTCGTCAGAACGCCAAGCTTCCTCGCTACGGGTCCAGATCCAGGGATCCGGGAGCGGTTCTGATAGATGCTTTGACAGCACCTTGGACCTTCGGGATGGCTTATGTGTTTCCACCCTTCCCGATGCTTCCTCGATTGATTGCCAGAATCAAACAGGAAAGAGCATCAGTGATTCTAATAGCACCTGCATGGCCACGCAGGACTTGGTATGCAGATCTAGTGGACATGTCATCCTGTCCGCCTTGGTCTCTACCTCTGAAACAGGACCTTCTGATCCAGGGTCCATTCAAACATCAAAATCTAACTTCTCTGAAGCTGACTGCTTGGAAATTGAACGCTTGATTTTATCAAAACGTGGGATTTCTGAGCCAGTTATTGATACCTTAATACAGGCTAGGAAGCCTGTTACCAGAAGGATTTACCATAAAATATGGCGTAAATACTTATATTGGTGAGAATCCAAGAGTTACTCATGGAGTAAGGTTAGGATTCCAAGGATATTGTCTTTTCTACAAGAAGGTTTAGAAAAGGGGTTATCCGCTAGTTCTTTAAAGGGACAGATTTCAGCTCTGTCCATTCTTTTACACAAACGTCTGTCAGAAGTTCCGGACGTTCAAGCTTTTTGTCAGGCTTTAGCTAGGATCAAGCCTGTGTTTAAAACTGTTGCTCCGCCATGGAGTTTGAACTTAGTTCTTAATGTTTTACAGGGTGTTCCGTTTGAACCCCTTCATTCCATTGATATCAAGTTGTTATCTTGGAAAGTTCTGTTTTTAATGGCTATTTCCTCGGCTCGAAGAGTTTCTGAGTTATCTGCCTTACATTGTGATTCTCCTTATCTGATTTTTCATTCAGACAAGGTAGTTCTGCGTACTAAACCTGGGTTCCTACCTAAGGTGGTCACTAACAGGAATATCAATCAAGAGATTGTTGTTCCATCTTTGTGTCCTAATCCTTCCTCGAAGAAGGAACGTCTGCTACACAATCTAGATGTAGTCCGTGCCCTGAAATTTTATCTACAGGCAACTAAGGATTTTCGTCAAACGTCTTCCCTGTTTGTCGTTATTCTGGTCAGAGGAGAGGTCAAAAATTTTCGGCTACCTCTCTCTCTTTTTGGCTTCGTAGCATAATACGATTAGCCTATGAGACTGCTGGACAGCAGCCTCCTGAAAGAATTACAGCTCATTCTACTAGAGCTGTGGCTTCCACTTGGGCCTTTAAGAATGAGGCTTCTGTTGAACAGATTTGCAAGGCTGCAACTTGGTCTTCTCTTCATACTTTTTCCAAATTTTACAAATTTGACACTTTTGCTTCTTCGGAGGCTGTTTTTGGGAGAAAGGTTCTTCAGGCAGTGGTTCCCTCCGTATAAAGAGCCTGCCTGTCCCTCCCGTCATCCGTGTACTTTTGCTTTGGTATTGGTATCCCAGAAGTAATGATGACCCGTGGACTGACCACACTTAACAGGAGAAAACAAAATTTATGCTTACCTGATAAATTCATTTCTCCTGTAGTGTGGTCAGTCCACGGCCCGCCCTGTTTTTTATGGCAGGCTAAAAAAATTTTTGGATTATACTCCAGTCACCACTACACCCTTGGGCTTCTCCTTTCTTGTTGGTCCTTTGGTCGAATGACTGGAGGTGACGTAGAGGGGAGGAGCTTTATAGCAGCTCTGCTGGGTGAATCCTCTTGCACTTCCTGTAGGGGAGGAGATAATATCCCAGAAGTAATGATGACCCGTGGACTGACCACACTACAGGAGAAATGAATTTATCAAGTAAGCATAAATTTTGTTTTTGTGACTCTGGACGACTGTGATTCTATCGTGCTCCCTCCATAAAAATTGAGTAAGTTAGACAGGTATCTAGAAGTTCCTTCTTATTCAGATGTTTTTCCAGTTCCCAAGAGAACTTTGGAAATTATTGCTAAGGAATGGGAGAGAACAGGTATACCATTCTCTCCTCCTCCCGTTTTCAGGAAGATGTATCCCGTAGCAGATTTTATCAAGAATTCTTGGCAGACAGTGCCTAAGGTGGAAGTTGCCATTTCCACTTTGGCTAAGCGGACTACTATCCCTATTGAGGATAGTTGTGCTTTTAAGGACCCTCTGGATAAGAAATTAGAGGGTCTGCTTAAGAAACTTTATGTCCATCAAGGGTTACTTTTACAACCGGCAGCCTGCATCGTTACAGTTGCCACGGTGGCTTCTTATTGGTTTGATGCTTTGGAGGAGTCTCTTAGAACTGAGAATCCTTTGGATGAGATACAGAAAAGAATTTAAGCCCTTAAGCTGGCTAATTCATTTGTGACAGATGCTTCGCTGCAATTTACTAAATTGGCGGCTAAAAGTTCAGGATTTTCCATTTTAGCACGTAGGGCCTTATGGATGAAGTCCTGGTCTGCCGATGTGTCATCCAAGACTAAGCTTTTGGCTGTCCCTTACAAGGGTAAGACCTTGTTTGGCCCCGACTTGAAAGAAATTATTTCTGACATCACGGGAGGTAAGGGTCACCTCCTTCCTCAGGATAAGAAATCCAAACAGAGGGGTCAACAGAGAAATTCTCGTTCCTTTCAAAATTTCAAGGGAACCCCCTCTCCCCCTTCCAATAAGCAGGAGGGGGGCTATTTTCTACCCAAGCCCACGTGGCGGCCCAACCAGGCTTGGAACAAGAGCAAACAGCCCAATAAACCTGTTACTGCCACTAAGTCAGCATGAAGGGGCCTCCCCCGATCCAGGACCGGATCTAGTGGGGGACGGACTATCATTTTTCGTCCAGGCTTGGATAAGAGACGTCCAAGATCCTTGGGCAATAGATATAGTAGCTCAGGGATACAAACTGGAATTCAAAAAATTTTCCCCCAGTGGAAGATTCCTTCTTTCTCGATTGTCTGTAGACCAGATAAAAGAGAGGCGTTCTTACGCTGTGTAAGAGACCTCTCCTCCATGGAAGTAATTTGTCCCGTTCCAATTCAGGAACAGGGACAGGGGGGTTTTATTCAAATCTGTTTGTAGTTCCCAAGAAAGAGGGAACTTTCAGACCTATCTTAGATCTCAAGAGTCTCAACAAGTTTCTCAGAGTTCCATCGTTTATAATGGAAACTATTTGTACCATTCTTCCATTGATCCAGGAGGGTCAATTTATGACTATTGTGGATCTAAAGGATGCATATCTTCATGTTCCTATCCACAGAGATCATCACAAGTTCCTGAGGTTTGCCTTTCTGGACAAACATTTTCAGTTTGTTGCTCTTCCTTTTGGTCTGGCCACGGCACCCAGAATTTTCACGAAGGTTCTGGGGTCGCTGCTAGCGGTTCTGAGACCGCAGGGCATTGCAGTGGCGCCTTATCTGGACGATATTCTGATCCAGGCGTCGTCTTATCAGCTAACAAAGTCTTATACAAACATTGTTCTGTCCTTCCTGAGGACTCATGGCTGGAAGGTGAATCTGGAGAAGAGTTCTCTAGTACCACATACAAGGGTTCCTTTCCTGGGAACTTTAATCGACTCTCCATCCATGAAAATATTTTTGACGGAGGTCAGAAAATTTAAAACACATGCCTAATCCTTCAGTCCAACCCCCGGCCTTCTGTGGCTCAGTTCATGGAGGTAATTGGATTGATGGTAGCGGCAATGGACATCATTCAATTTGCTCGGTTTCATCTGAGGCCTCTGCAACTGAGCATGGAATGGAGATTATACAAATTTGTCTCCTCAAATACATCTGGATCGGGAGACGAGGGACTCTCTTCTTTGGTGGTTGTCGCTGGATCATCTATCCCAGGGGACATGCTTTCGCAGACCCTCATGGGTTATAGTGACAACGGATGCCAGCCTGCTAGGATGGGGAGCAGTCTGGAATTCCCTGAGGGCTTAGGGGGTCTGGACTCAGTCGGAGTCTCTCCTTCCCATCAATATCCTAGAGTTTAGAGAAATATTCAATGCGCTTCAGGCTTGGCCTCAGTTTGCTTTGGCCCAGTTCATCAGATTCCAGTCGGACAACATAACGACGGTGGCCTACATCAATCATCATGGGGGGGGGGCAAGAAGTTCCTTAGCGATGACAGAAGTAGCCAGGATAATACAGTGGGAGGAGTCTCGCTCTTGCCATCTGTCCGCAATTTACATCCCAGGAGTGGAAAACTGGGAAGCGGATTTTCTGAGCAGACAGACATTTCATCCAGGAGAGTGGGAACTCCACCCGGAGGTATTTGCCGATCTGATTCTCAGATGGGACAGGCCGGAGTTGGATCTAATGGCATCTCGTCAGAATGCCAAGCTTCCGAGATACGTGTCCATGTCCAGGGATCCCCAGGCCGAACTGATAGATGCCTTGGTCATTCAGCCTAGCTTATGTGTTTCCTCCATTTGCTTTCCTTCCCCGGGCGATTTCTCGAGTCAAGCAGGAGAGGGTATCGGTGATACTCATCGCCCCTGCGTGGCCTCGCAGGACTTGGTATGCCAATCTGGTGGACATGTCATCCCAGTCTCCGTGGAAACTTCCATTGAGGAACGACCTTCTCATTCAGGGACCCTTCCATCATCCGAATCTAGTTTCTCTGCAGCTAACTGCTTGGAGATTGAACGCTTAATTTTATCTAAGCGAGGGTTTTCTGATTCGGTTATAGATACTTTGATTCAGGCACGTAAGCCTGTTACTAGAAATATTTACCATAAGATATGGCATAAATATCTTTATTGGTGCGAATCCAAGGGCTACTCGTGGAGTAGGGTTAGGATTCCCAGTATTTTGTCTTTTCTCCAAGAAGGATTGGAGAAAGGGTTGTCAGCAAGTTCCTTAAAGAGACAGATTTCTGCTTTGTCTATTTTGCTTCACAAGCGTCAGGCAGATTTTCCAGATGTACAATATTTTTGTCAAGCTCTGACTAGAATCAGGCCTGTGTTTAGACCAATTGCTCCTCCATGGAGTTTGAATTTAGTTCTTAAAGTTCTTCAAGGGATTCCGTTTGAACCTATGCATTCCATAGATATTAAGTTATTATCTTTGAAAGTTTTGTTTTTGGTTACTATTTCTGAGCTTTCCGCATTACAATGTGATTCTCCTTATCTTATTTTTTTTTTTTTTTCGGCTAACGTAGTGTTACGTACCAAACCTGGTTTTCTTCCTAAGGTTGTTTCAACTAAAAATATTAATCAGGAAATTGTTGTTCCTTCCTTGTGTCCTAATCCTCCTTCTAAGAAGGAGCGACTTTTGCATAATTTGGACGTGGTCCGTGCCTTGAAGTTTTACTTACAGGCAACTAAAGATTTTCGTCAATCTTCTTCCCTGTTTGTTCTATTTTCTGGGAAGTGTAGGGGTTAGAAAGCTACGCCTACCTCTCTTTCTTTTTGGCTGAAGAGTATCATCCGTTTTGCATATGAGACTACTGGACAGCAGCCTCCTGAACGACTTATGGCTCATTCTATTAGGGCTGTGGCTTCCTCATGGGCATTCAAAAATGATGCTTCTGTTGAACAGATTTGCAAAGCTGCAACTTGGTCTTCTCTTCACACTTTTTCCAAATTTGATACTTTTGCCTCGTCTGAGTCTGTTTTTGGGAGAAAAGTTCTTCAAGCAGTGGTGCCTTCCGTTTAGGTTCCCTGTCTTGTCCCTCCCTTTCATCCGTGTCCTATTGCTTTGGTATTGTATCCCATAAGTAAGAATGAAATCCGTGGACTCATCGTATCTTGTAAAAGAAAAAGGAAATTTATGCTTACCTGATAAATGTGTTTCTTTTACGATACGATGAGTCCACGGCCCCACCCTGTTTTGTATGACAGGTCTTTTATTTTTGTTAATCTTCAGTCACCTCTGCACCTTGGCTTTTCCTTTCTCTTCCTAACTTTGGTCGAATGACTGGAGTGGGAGGGAAGGGAGGAGCTATATATACAGCTCTGATGTGGTGCTCTTTGCCTCCTCCTTTTGACCAGGAGGCGATATCCCATAAGTAAGAATGAAATCCGTGGACTCATCATATCGTAAAAGAAACAAATTTATCAGATAAGCATTTTTTATGTGCTTCTCAGACAACACATTCGGAAATTAATAAAGGTTGGAACGGGGGCTGAGTGTCTTGTTATAGACCTTTTTATTACCTTTAAATAAGTAATGATCTTTTTTCTAAGGAATTGTCGCCATCTTGTGGCAGTCTAATGTAAGATCCTTTTTTATAAACATTTTTCTCCCATAGTTTTCTGCTGCTTTTCTTTAATTTTGTTTTACCTCTTTTATGGTTTTATTGGACTGTCATTGCAACCCCTTTCATAGTTAGGGGATTTTGTGCCTTTTTGTTGCAGCATACTTTTGTATTAAGTTAGATAATTTTTATCTTTGTGTTTCTATGGGACACCATACTTTATTAATTTAGACCTCATTATCCTTGGACTTAGATTCTCCATTTTGGCAGTTTGAATGCGGGAACATGTGTCTCATTTCCTGACGGTCTCTTCTAATAATGGGACCGACCGGGAGATTTTATCATGTGACAAAGTGTGTGCTCTAAGGGGGTTTCTCTGGCAGATTGGACTGCACAGCTATTTAAACTGCAGCTGTTTGGTCTGTTCTCTTGATCAGTGTGAGTGTTTGCCTGTTAACAGGCTAAGCAGTACAATTTGTCCTTTTGCTCCTGGTGCCTTTGCTTGGTATGGCGACCGGGAGATCACATGTACTTTATTAGCACTAATGAAATCTGAGGTTACACTTAGTAAACAATGACCTGTAATGCCAAATCAAGAGATACTGTTATTACATGAGGCTGAGTGCTACGTATAAATAACACTTTAGGGCAGCTGGGAAGTGGTCAGTTTATTTGCTTCCGGTGCCACTACTTGGAGAATTTCAATGGCGACCGGGAGAAGGCTTATAAAAACGCCCACAAGGGGCTGAGCTTGTGATTGGCGCTATTGTAGTGTGCAACTACTTTCCTAAGGCTGGGCTGCTGTTATTTGGAAATTTCAATGGCGACCGGGATGGTTTATTGAACGCCTACGAGGGGCAGAGCTTGTGATTGGCGCTATTGTAGTGCGCAGCTACTTTCCTAAGGCTGGGCCGCTGTTATTTGGAAATTTCAATGGCGACCGGGATGGCTTCTCAAACGCCCACGAGGGGCGGAGCTTATGATTGGCGCCATTGCAGTATGCAACTCCTTTCCTAGAGCTTCCGGTTGTCAGAAGAGGAGGAATTCAGAATTGGAGAACTTTGTTTACAGATGCCTCCTCCTCCTTAACACTTCAGGTTAGTGGAAGGAACAGAGGATTCTGTTTCTGAGTGCTTGCACTTACGAACAGCGCTACAGTTGAATTAAGGATGAGCAGTGACTGAAATATAAATCAGGGCTGCTCAGTGATAGTACCAATGTATGTTTGTGCTGATAATGTGCAAAAGATATGTATAAACGAAGAGACAGCATCAGTACAGAGACTGTCTGGCTCCTCAGCTAGATGCAAGCTGTGGTAGAGGAACTTTTGCAGTACTAGAGTTCCTCTTGTATATATTCAACCTTTTATTTCCTCATCAAAATAAAGAGGGTTGCTCTGGAACACTTATAGAAACACTAATGTTTGTTATTTGTTACTTGTCATTAACTGCACAACTGTGAGTCAGTTTTATAAAAAAAAAATAATAATAAGTTGCACTTTAACATTTAAAGTGACAGTAATGTTTATGTTTATTTTTTATTAACAAAGGGTTAAGAATTTATTAATTCTTCTATATGCGAGTCAGGTGGTTTATGAAAGTGTTCATAATATTCTATAACACACATGCAGTGCCCTGCTGTTCCTCGCAAACTCCATCTGGAGTTACTGTACAAGACATCGCTTTTTAATGTCATGGCGATTGATGTTGCATTGTCTGCCTTTCCCATGCTACCGGGAAGACATCTGATAAAATGTGTTTGATCAGATACAGTGGTAGCTATTCATTGTGTTTCTTCCATGAGTTTGAAGAGGAAGATACTTCTGTGGTATATGGGGGGAAAGTCTAAGCTTTTGTCTGGGTATTTCCTTTATAAGCCGGACAGATAGCTCAGCATGCTAAGGCAGTGTGTGGCAAGGCACTGTGGCTGAGCTCTGTAGCAACCCAAGGGTTGCAGGTTCGGTCCCCGGCAAGGTCCACTCAGCTTTTTATCCTTCAAAAGTCGATAAAATGAGCAGCGCCTTGGGACCCTTTCGTTGATTAGCTGTGCTTTACAAGTACCACATACATACATACATACATACTGCACTTCCAAATGTATGTTTAACTGTTACTAAAATTGTTTTCTTTCAGTTTAAGTGGAGCACCTCCACTTACTTCCTGAAGGAGGTTTTGTCTTAACTGTATGACTCCGACATTATGGGCGTAGTCATGCCTAATCAGTACTGTGATATTCCATGGTGTACGTCATTTTGGAGTACCCAAATGGTCTCCTAACACTAATGGATAGTTGCTATGTCAGACTCTGTTGGGGAGTCTTGGCATACGGTTCCCTAGGAGGTTAAAATCTTCCTATAATAGCCCCCAGTGTGTTATGGTAAGATCCTGGTCTGCGGATGTCTCATCTGGAGTCTAAAGCTTTTGATGAACAATAATCATAGTGATTTTATTTCCTTTCCAGTTTTCAAGGAAACTCCTACACTCCTTTTTCCATACAGGAGCAGTTTGAGCCTTCCGGAAGGACCCAATCAGTTTTGGATTAGGGGTATGTAGTTCAAAAATCATTCTTTTGAATCAAGGACAGCAAGCAGTGCCTGCCTCCGATTTGCATCCTTAAAGATTGTTTTTGACATTAGTTCTCCTTCCAAGGTTCTGTCTTTAAGGATTTCAGTAGACCAGACAGAATGTGAGGCACTCTTCCTCTCTTGTAGGGAGCTTCTCCGACTTGGGGTGATAGTTTCTGTTCCTGGTCTCCGAGAGGGAACTGTCGGACAGATATTATTCATGAGTCTAATCAAGATGGAAGCTATTTGTTCCATTCTTTCTGGGGTCCAAGAAGGTCAATTCATAGCCTTTGGGACGTGTACCTGCATATTCCTGTTCATCGGGATCATCACAGGTTTTAAGGATTTGCACTTCTAGTTTGTGGTTATTCCCTTCGGTCTTGCTGTTGGTGAAGCCTCGGTTACGAGGCATTGCAGTAGCGCTCTATTGGGATGACATCCTGATCCGAGTGTCATTTTTTCTACAAAGGTTAGCCACCTTGCAAACAAAGAATTGGGAGTTTGAATCCAGCTGCAGCTGATTTTAAATGTTGTTTTCCTTCCTGTGATTACTCGGTTGGAAGGTGAATTTGGAAAAGATAACTATTTCTCCAACATAGGTGTGTCCGGTCCACGGCGTCATCCTTACTTGTGGGATATTCTCTTCCCCAACAGGAAATGGCAAAGAGCCCAGCAAAGCTGGTCACATGATCCCTCCTAGGCTCCGCCTTCCCCAGTCATTCTCTTTGCCGTTGTACAGGCAACATCTCCACGGAGATGGCTTAGAGTTTTTTGGTGTTTAACTGTAGTTTTTATTATTCAATCAAGAGTTTGTTATTTTAAAATAGTGCTGGTATGTACTATTTACTCTGAAACAGAAAGGTGATGAAGATTTCTGTTTGTAAGAGGAAAATGATTTTAGCAACCGTTACTAAAATCGATAGCTGTTTCCACACAGGACTGTTGAGAGGAATTAACTTCAGTTGGGGGAAACAGTGAGCAGACTTTTGCTGCTTGAGGTATGACACATTTCTAACAAGACGATGTAATGCTGGAAGCTGTCATTTTCCCTATGGGATCCGGTAAGCCATTTTTATTACATAAGAAAAAAAGGGCTTCACAAGGGCTTTTAAGACTGTAGACATTTTCTGGGCTAAAACGATTGATATATAAGCATATTTTAATACTTCATAGCTTTGAGGAATTATTTTATTCTTGGGAATTATGTAAAATAACCGGCAGGCACTGTATTGGACACCTTATTCTCTAGGGGCTTTCCCTAATCATAGGCAGAGCCTCATTTTCACGCCTCTATTGCGCACTTGTTTTTGGGAAGCATGACATGCAGATGCATGTGTGAGGAGCTCTGATACATAGAAAAGACTTTCTGAAGGCGTCATTTGGTATCGTATTCCCCTTTGGGCTTGGTTGGGTCTCAGCAAAGCAGATACCAGGGACTGTAAAGGGGTTAAATATAAAAACGGCTCCGGTTCCGTTATTTTAAGAGTTAAAGCTTTCAAATTTGGTGTGCAATACTTTTAAGGCTTTAAGACACTGTGGTGAAATTTTGGTGAATTTTGAACAATTCCTTCATACTTTTTCACATTTGCAGTAATAAAGTGTGTTCAGTTTAACATTTAAAGTGACAGTAACGGTTTTATTTTAAAACGTTTTTTGTACTTTGTTATAAAGTTTATGCCTGTTTAACATGTCTGAACTACCAGATAGACTGTGTTCTGTATGTGGGGAAGCCAAGGTTCCTTCTCATTTAAATAGATGTGATTTATATGACACAAAATTTAGAGAAAATGATGCCCAAGATGATTCCTCAAGTGAGGGGAGTAAGCATGGTACTGCATCATCCCCTCCTTCGTCTACACCAGTCTTGCCCACACAGGAGGCCCCTAGTACATCTAGTGCGCCAATACTCCTTACTATGCAACAATTAACGGCTGTAATGGATAATTCTATCAAAAACATTTTAGCCAAAATGCCCACTTATCAGCGAAAGCACGACTGCTCTGTTTTAGAGCATGAGGACGCTGATGATATTGGTTCTGAAGTGCCCCTACACCAGTCTGAGGGGGCCAGGGAGGTTTTGTCTGAGGGAGAAATTTCAGATTCAGGGAAAATTTCTCAACAAGCTGAACCTGATGTGATTACATTCAAATTTAAATTGGAACATCTCCGCGCCTTGCTTAAGGAGGTGTTATCTACTCTGGATGATTGTGAGAATTTGGTCATTCCAGAGAAAATATGTAAAATGGACAAGTTCCTAGAGGTCCCGGGGCCCCCCGAAGCTTTTCCTATACCCAAGCGGGTGGCGGACATTGTAAACAAAGAATGGGAAAGGCCCGGCATACCTTTCGTCCCTCCCCCTATATTTAAGAAATTGTTTCCTATGGTCGACCCCAGAAAGGACTTATGGCAGACAGTCCCCAAGGTCGAGGGGGCGGTTTCTACTCTAAACAAACGCACCACTATACCCATAGAAGATAGTTGTGCTTTCAAAGATCCTATGGATAAAAAATTAGAGGGTTTGCTTAAAAAGATGTTTGTTCAGCAAGGTTACCTTCTACAACCAATTTCATGCATTGTTCCTGTCACTACAGCAGCGTGTTTCTGGTTCGATGAACTAGAAAAGGCGCTCAATAAAGATTCTTCTTATGAGGAGATTTTGGACAGAATTCATGCTCTCAAATTGGCTAACTCTTTCACCCTAGACGCCACTTTGCAATTGGCTAGATTAGCGGCGAAAAATTCTGGGTTTGCTATTGCAGAGCGCTTTGGCTAAAATCTTGGTCAGCGGATGCGTCTTCCAAGAACAAATTGCTTAACATTCCTTTCAAGGGGAAAACGCTGTTTGGCCCTGACTTGAAAGAGATTATTTCTGATATCACTGGGGGCAAGGGCCACGCCCTTCCTCAGGATAGGTCTTTCAAGGCCAAAAATAAACCTAATTTTCGTCCCTTTCGCAGAAACGGACCAGCCCCAAGTGCTACGTCCTCTAAGCAAGAGGGTAATACTTCTCAAGCCAAGCCAGCCTGGAGGCCAATGCAAGGCTGGAACAAAGGTAAGCAGGCCAAGAAACCTGCCACTGCTACCAAGACAGCATGAGATGTTGGCCCCCGATCCGGGACCGGATCTGGTGGGGGGCAGACTCTCTCTCTTCGCTCAGGCTTGGGCAAGAGATGTTCTGGATCCTTGGGCGCTGGAAATAGTCTCCCAAGGTTATCTTCTGGAATTCAAGGGGCTTCCCCAAGGGGGAGGTTCCACAGGTCTCAATTGTCTTCAGACCACATAAAAAAACAGGCATTCTTACATTGTGTAGAAGACCTGTTAAAAATGGGAGTGATTCATCCTGTTCCATTAGGAGAACAAGGGATGGGGTTCTACTCCAATCTGTTCGTAGTTCCCAAAAAAGAGGGAACATTCAGACCAATCTTAGATCTCAAGATCCTAAACAAGTTTCTCAAGGTTCCATCGTTCAAAATGGAAACCATTCAAACAATTCTTCCTTCCATCCAGGAAGGTCAATTCATGACCACGGTGGATTTAAAGGATGCGTATCTACATATTCCTATCCACAAGGAACATCATCGGTTCCTAAGGTTCGCATTTCTGGACAAGCATTACCAGTTTGTGGCACTTCCGTTCGGATTAGCCACTGCTCCAAGAATTCTCACAAAGGTACTAGGGTCCCTTCTAGCGGTGCTAAGACCAAGGGGCATTGCAGTAGTACCTTACTTGGACGACATTCTGATTCAAGCGTCGTCCCTTCCACAAGCAAAGGCTCACACGGACATTGTCCTGGCCTTTCTCAGATCTCACGGGTGGAAAGTGAACGTAGAAAAAAGTTCTCTATCTCCGTCAACAAGAGTTCCCTTCTTGGGAACAATAATAGACTCCTTAGAAATGAGGATTTCTCCAACATAGGTGTGTCCGGTCCACGGCGTCATCCTTACTTGTGGGATATTCTCTTCCCCAACAGGAAATGGCAAAGAGCCCAGCAAAGCTGGTCACATGATCCCTCCTAGGCTCCGCCTACCCCAGTCATTCTCTTTGCCGTTGTACAGGCAACATCTCCACGGAGATGGCTTAGAGTTTTTTAGTGTTTAACTGTAGTTTTTATTATTCAATCAAGAGTTTGTTATTTTAAAATAGTGCTGGTATGTACTATTTACTCAGAAACAGAAAAGAGATGAAGATTTCTGTTTGTATGAGGAAAATGATTTTAGCAACCGTTACTAAAATCCATGGCTGTTCCACACAGGACTGTTGAGAGGAATTAACTTCAGTTGGGGGAACAGTGAGCAGTCTCTTGCTGCTTGAGGTATGACACATTCTAACAAGACGATGTAATGCTGGAAGCTGTCATTTTCCCTATGGGATCCGGTAAGCCATGTTTATTAAGATAGTAAATAAGGGCTTCACAAGGGCTTATTAAGACTGTAGACTTTTTCTGGGCTAAATCGATTCATTATTAACACATATTTAGCCTTGAGGAATCATTTAATCTGGGTATTTTGATAAGATTATATCGGCAGGCACTGTTTTAGACACCTTATTCTTTAGGGGCTTTCCCAAATCATAGGCAGAGCCTCATTTTCACGCCGGTGTTGCGCACTTGTTTTTGAGAGGCATGACATGCAGTCGCATGTGTGAGGAGCTCTGATACATAGAAAAGACTTTCTGAAGGCGTCATTTGGTATCGTATTCCCCTTTGGGCTTGGTTGGGTCTCAGCAAAGCAGATACCAGGGACTGTAAAGGGGTTAAAGTTAAAAACGGCTCCGGTTCCGTTATTTTAAGGGTTAAAGCTTCCAAATTTGGTGTGCAATACTTTTAAGGCTTTAAGACACTGTGGTGAAATTTTGGTGAATTTTGAACAATTCCTTCATATTTTTTCGCAATTGCAGTAATAAAGTGTGTTCAGTTTAAAATTTAAAGTGACAGTAACGGTTTTATTTTAAAACGTTTTTTGTACTTTGTTATCAAGTTTATGCCTGTTTAACATGTCTGAACTACCAGATAGACTGTGTTCTGAATGTGGGGAAGCCAGAGTTCCTTCTCATTTAAATAAATGTGATTTATGTGACAATGACAATGATGCCCAAGATGATTCCTCAAGTGAGGGGAGTAAGCATGGTACTGCATCATTCCCTCCTTCGTCTACACGAGTCTTGCCCACTCAGGAGGCCCCTAGTACATCTAGCGCGCCAATACTCCTTACTATGCAACAATTAACGGCTGTAATGGATAATTCTGTCAAAAACATTTTAGCCAAAATGCACACTTATCAGCGTAAGCGCGACTGCTCTGTTTTAGATACTGAAGAGCATGACGACGCTGATAATAATGGTTCTGAAGGGCCCCTAACTCAGTCTGATGGGGCCAGGGAGGTTTTGTCTGAGGGAGAAATTACTGATTCAGGGAACATTTCTCAACAAGCTGAACCTGATGTGATTACGTTTAAATTTAAGTTGGAACATCTCCGCATTCTGCTTAAGGAGGTATTATCCACTCTGGATGATTGTGACAAGTTGGTCGTCCCAGAGAAACTATGTAAAATGGACAAGTTCCTAGAGGTCCCGGGGCTCCCAGAAGCTTTTCCTATACCCAAGCGGGTGGCGGACATTGTAAATAAAGAATGGGAAAGGCCCGGTATTCCTTTCGTCCCTCCCCCCATATTTAAAAAATTGTTTCCTATGGTCGACCCCAGAAAGGACTTATGGCAGACAGTCCCCAAGGTCGAGGGAGCGGTTTCCACTTTAAACAAACGCACCACTATACCCATAGAAGATAGTTGTGCTTTAAAAGATCCTATGGATAAAAAATTAGAAGGTTTACTTAAAAAGATGTTTGTTCAGCAGGGTTACCTTCTACAACCAATTTCATGCATTGTCCCTGTCGCTACAGCCGCGTGTTTCTGGTTCGATGAGCTGGTAAAAGCGGTCGATAGTGATTCTCCTCCTTATGAGGAGATTATGGACAGAATCAATGCTCTCAAATTGGCTAATTCTTTCACCCTAGACGCCACTTTGCAATTGGCTAGGTTAGCGGCTAAGAATTCTGGGTTTGCTATTGTGGCGCGCAGAGCGCTTTGGTTGAAATCTTGGTCAGCTGATGCGTCTTCCAAGAACAAGCTACTTAACATTCCTTTCAAGGGGAAAACGCTGTTTGGCCCTGACTTGAAAGAGATTATCTCTGATATCACTGGGGGTAAGGGCCACGCCCTTCCTCAGGATCGGCCTTTCAAGGCCAAAAATAAACCTAATTTTCGTCCCTTTCGTAGAAACGGACCAGCCCAAAGTGCTACGTCCTCTAAGCAAGAGGGTAATACTTCTCAAGCCAAGCCAGCTTGGAGACCAATGCAAGGCTGGAACAAGGGAAAGCAGGCCAAAAAACCTGCCACTGCTACCAAGACAGCATGAAATGTTGGCCCCCGATCCGGGACCGGATCTGGTGGGGGGCAGACTCTCTCTCTTCGCTCAGGCTTGGGCAAGAGATGTTCTGGATCCTTGGGCGCTAGAAATAGTCTCCCAAGGTTATCTTCTGGAATTCAAGGGGCTTCCCCCAAGGGGGAGGTTCCAAAGGTCTCAGTTGTCTTCAGACCACATAAAAAGACAGGCATTCTTACGTTGTGTAGAAGACCTGTTAAAAATGGGAGTGATTCATCCTGTTCCATTAGGAGAACAAGGGATGGGGTTCTACTCCAATCTGTTCATAGTTCCCAAAAAAGAGGGAACGTTCAGACCAATCTTAGATCTCAAGATCTTAAACAAGTTTCTCAAGGTTCCATCGTTCAAAATGGAAACCATTCGAACAATTCTTCCTTCCATCCAGGAAGGTCAATTCATGACCACGGTGGATTTAAAGGATGCGTATCTACATATTCCTATCCACAAGGAACATCATCGGTTCCTAAGGTTCGCATTCCTGGACAAGCATTACCAGTTCGTGGCGCTTCCTTTCGGATTAGCCACTGCTCCAAGGATTTTCACAAAGGTACTAGGGTCCCTTCTAGCTGTGCTAAGACCAAGGGGCATTGCTGTAGTACCTTACTTGGACGACATTCTGATTCAAGCGTCGTCCCTTCCTCAAGCAAAGGCTCACACGGACATCGTCCTGGCCTTTCTCAGATCTCACGGATGGAAAGTGAACGTGGAAAAGAGTTCTCTATCTCCGTCAACAAGGGTTCCCTTCTTGGGAACAATAATAGACTCTTTAGAAATGAGGATTTTTCTGACAGAGGCCAGAAAAACAAAACTTCTAGACTCTTGTCGGATACTTCATTCCGTTCCTCTTCCTTCCATAGCGCAGTGCATGGAAGTGATAGGTTTGATGGTAGCGGCAATGGACATAGTTCCTTTTGCGCGCATTCATCTAAGACCATTACAACTGTGCATGCTCAGTCAGTGGAATGGGGACTATACAAACTTGTCTCCGAGGATACAAGTAAATCAGAGGACCAGAGACTCACTCCGTTGGTGGCTGTCCCTGGACAACCTGTCACAAGGGATGACCTTCCGCAGACCAGAGTGGGTCATTGTCACGACCGACGCCAGTCTGATGGGCTGGGGCGGGGTCTGGGGATCCCTGAAAGCTCAGGGTCTTTGGTCTCGGGAAGAATCTCTTCTACCGATAAATATTCTGGAACTGAGAGCGATATTCAATGCTCTCAAGGCTTGGCCTCAGCTAGCGAGGGCCAAGTTCATACGGTTTCAATCAGACAACATGACAACTGTTGCGTACATCAACCATCAGGGGGGAACAAGGAGTTCCCTGGCGATGGAAGAAGTGACCAAAATCATTCTATGGGCGGAGTCTCACTCCTGCCACCTGTCTGCTATCCACATCCCAGGAGTGGAAAATTGGGAAGCGGATTTTCTGAGTCGTCAGACATTGCATCCGGGGGAGTGGGAACTCCATCCGGAAATCTTTGCCCAAGTCACTCAACTGTGGGGCATTCCAGACATGGATCTGATGGCCTCTCGTCAGAACTTCAAAGTTCCTTGCTACGGGTCCAGATCCAGGGATCCCAAGGCGGCTCTAGTGGATGCACTAGTAGCACCTTGGACCTTCAAACTAGCTTATGTATTCCCGCCGTTTCCTCTCATCCCCAGGCTGGTAGCCAGGATCAATCAGGAAAGGGCGTCGGTGATCTTGATAGCTCCTGCGTGGCCACGCAGGACTTGGTATGCAGATCTGGTGAATATGTCATCGGCTCCACCATGGAAGCTACCTCTGAGACGAGACCTTCTTGTTCAAGGTCCGTTCGAACATCCGAATCTGGTCTCACTCCAGCTGACTGCCTGGAGATTGAACGCTTGATCTTATCGAAGCGAGGGTTCTCAGATTCTGTTATCGATACTCTTGTTCAGGCCAGAAAGCCTGTAACTAGAAAGATTTACCACAAAATTTGGAAAAAATATATCTGTTGGTGTGAATCTAAAGGATTCCCTTGGGACAAGGTTAAGATTCCTAAGATTCTATCCTTCCTTCAAGAAGGATTGGAAAAAGGATTATCTGCAAGTTCCCTGAAGGGACAGATTTCTGCCTTGTCTGTGTTACTTCACAAAAAGCTGGCAGCTGTGCCAGATGTTCAAGCCTTTGTTCAGGCTCTGGTTAGAATCAAGCCTGTTTACAAACCTTTGACTCCTCCTTGGAGTCTCAACTTAGTTCTTTCAGTTCTTCAGGGGGTTCCGTTTGAACCCTTACATTCCGTTGACATTAAGTTATTATCTTGGAAAGTTTTGTTTTTGGTTGCAATTTCTTCTGCTAGAAGAGTTTCAGAATTGTCTGCTCTGCAGTGTTCTCCTCCTTATCTGGTGTTCCATGCAGATAAGGTGGTTTTACGTACTAAACCTGGTTTTCTTCCAAAAGTTGTTTCTAACAAAAACATTAACCAGGAGATTATCGTACCTTCTCTGTGTCCGAAACCAGTTTCGAAGAAGGAACGTTTGTTGCACAATTTGGATGTTGTTCGCGCTCTAAAATTCTATTTAGATGCTACAAAGGATTTTAGACAAACATCTTCCTTGTTTGTTGTTTATTCCGGTAAAAGAAGAGGTCAAAAAGCAACTTCTACCTCTCTCTCTTTTTGGATTAAAAGCATCATCAGATTGGCTTACGAGACTGCCGGACGGCAGCCTCCTGAAAGAATCACAGCTCATTCCACTAGGGCTGTGGCTTCCACATGGGCCTTCAAGAACGAGGCTTCTGTTGATCAGATATGTAGGGCAGTGACTTGGTCTTCACTGCACACTTTTACCAAATTTTACAAGTTTGATACTTTTGCTTCTTCTGAGGCTGTTTTTGGGAGAAAGGTTTTGCAAGCCGTGGTGCCTTCCATTTAGGTGACCTGATTTGCTCCCTCCCTTCATCCGTGTCCTAAAGCTTTGGTATTGGTTCCCACAAGTAAGGATGACGCCGTGGACCGGACACACCTATGTTGGAGAAAACAGAATTTATGTTTACCTGATAAATTACTTTCTCCAACGGTGTGTCCGGTCCACGGCCCGCCCTGGTTTTTTAATCAGGTCTGATAATTTATTTTCTTTAACTACAGTCACCACGGTATCATATGGTTTCTCCTATGCAAATATTCCTCCTTAACGTCGGTCGAATGACTGGGGTAGGCGGAGCCTAGGAGGGATCATGTGACCAGCTTTGCTGGGCTCTTTGCCATTTCCTGTTGGGGAAGAGAATATCCCACAAGTAAGGATGACGCTGTGGACCGGACACACCGTTGGAGAAAGTAATTTATCAGGTAAACATAAATTCTGTTTTTTCTGACAGAGGCCAGAAAATCAAAACTTCTAAACTCTTGTCAAATACTTCATTCTGTTCCTCTTCCTTCCATAGCGCAGTGCATGGAAGTAATAGGTTTGATGGTAGCGGCAATGGACATAGTTCCTTTTGCGCGAATTCATCTAAGACCATTACAACTGTGCATGCTCAGTCAGTGGAATGGGGATTATACAGACTTGTCTCCGACGATACAAGTAGATCAGAGGACCAGAGATTCACTCCGTTGGTGGCTGTCCCTGGACAACCTGTCACAGGGGATGAGCTTCCGCAGACCAGAGTGGGTCATTGTCACGACCGACGCCAGTCTGGTGGGCTGGGGCGCGGTCTGGGGACCCCTGAAAGCTCAGGGTCTTTGGTCTCGGGAAGAATCTCTTCTCCCGATAAATATTCTGGAACTGAGAGCGATATTCAATGCTCTCAAGGCTTGGCCTCAGCTAGCAAAGGCCAAATTCATACGGTTTCAATCAGACAACATGACGACTGTTGCGTACATCAACCATCAGGGGGGAACAAGGAGTTCCCTGGCAATGGAAGAAGTGACCAAAATCATTCAATGGGCGGAGACTCACTCCTGCCACTTGTCTGCAATCCACATCCCAGGAGTGGAAAATTGGGAAGCGGATTTTCTGAGTCGTCAGACATTTCATCCGGGGGAGTGGGAACTCCATCCGGAAATCTTTGCCCAAATTACTCAGTTGTGGGGCATTCCAGACATGGATCTGATGGCCTCTCGTCAGAACTTAAAGGTTCCTTGCTACAGGTCCAGATCCAGGGATCCCAAGGCGACTCTAGTAGATGCACTAGTAGCACCTTGGACCTTCAAACTAGCTTATGTATTCCCGCCGTTTCCTCTCATCCCCAGGCTGGTAGCCAGGATCAATCAGGAGAGGGCATCGGTGATCTTGATAGCTCCTGCGTGGCCACGCAGGACTTGGTATGCAGACCTGGTGAATATGTCATCGGCTCCACCATGGAAGCTACCTTTGAGACGGGACCTTCTTGTTCAAGGTCCGTTCGAACATCCGAATCTGGTCTCACTCCAACTGACTGCTTGGAGATTGAACGCTTGATCTTATCAAAGCGAGGGTTCTCAGATTCTGTCATTGATACTCTTGTTCAGGCCAGAAATCCTGTAACTAGAAAAATCTACTACAAAATATGGAAAAAATATATCTGTTGGTGTGAATCTAAAGGATTCCCTTGGGACAAGATAAAAATTCCTAAGATTCTATCCTTTCTTCAAGAAGGTTTGGAGAAAGGATTATCTGCAAGTTCTTTGAAGGGACAGATTTCTGCCTTGTCTGTGCTACTTCACAAAAAGCTGGCAGCTGTGCCAGATGTTCAAGCCTTTGTTCAGGCTCTGGTTAGAATCAAGCCTGTTTACAAACCTTTGACTCCTCCTTGGAGTCTCAATTTAGTTCTTTCAGTTCTTCAGGGGGTTCCGTTTGAACCCTTACATTCCGTTGATATTAAGTTATTATCTTGGAAAGTTTTGTTTTTGGTTGCAATTTCTTCTGCTAGAAGAGTTTCAGAATTATCTGCTCTGCAGTGTTCTCCTCCTTATCTGGTGTTCCATGCAGATAAGGTGGTTTTGCGTACTAAACCTGGTTTTCTTCCAAAAGTTGTTTCTAACAAAAACATTAACCAGGAGATAGTCGTGCCTTCTTTGTGTCCGAATCCAGTTTCAAAGAAGGAACGTTTGTTGCACAATTTGGATGTTGTTCGTGCTCTAAAATTCTATTTAGATGCTACAAAGGATTTTAGACAAACATCTTCCTTGTTTGTTGTTTATTCTGGTAAAAGGAGAGGTCAAAAAGCAACTTCTACCTCTCTCTCTTTTTGGTTTAAAAGCATCATCAGATTGGCTTACGAGACTGCCGGACGGCAGCCTCCTGAAAGAATCACAGCTCATTCCACTAGGGCTGTGGCTTCCACATGGGCCTTCAAGAACGAGGCTTCTGTTGATCAGATATGTAAGGCAGCGACTTGGTCTTCACTGCACACTTTTACTAAATTTTACAAATTTGATACTTTTGCTTCTTCTGAGGCTATTTTTGGGAGAAAGGTTTTGCAAGCCGTGGTGCCTTCCATCTAGGTGACCTGATTTGCTCCCTCCCTTCATCCGTGTCCTAAAGCTTTGGTATTGGTTCCCACAAGTAAGGATGACGCCGTGGACCGGACACACCTATGTTGGAGAAAACAGAATTTATGTTTACCTGATAAATTACTTTCTCCAACGGTGTGTCCGGTCCACGGCCCGCCCTGGTTTTTTAATCAGGTCTGATAATTTATTTTCTTTAACTACAGTCACCACGGTATCATATGGTTTCTCCTATGCAAATATTCCTCCTTTACGTCGGTCGAATGACTGGGGAAGGCGGAGCCTAGGAGGGATCATGTGACCAGCTTTGCTGGGCTCTTTGCCATTTCCTGTTGGGGAAGAGAATATCCCAAAGGTAAGGATGACGCCGTGGACCGGACACACCGTTGGAGAAAGTAATTTATCAGGTAAACATAAATTCTGTTTTTTCTTAGGAAAAATAAGTATTTTGACTTTGGTCTAGTTCTGCAGTCCACTCTTTGGACATCAGTGGTTCAGTGCACGGAAGTATCAGGCTGATGATTGTCGCGTCAGACATAATCCTGTTTGGTTTGGTCAACTTCATTTCTTTGCAGTTAAATATGTTCAAACACTGTAAGGAAGTTTATGCGGACTTGTCTCTTCTTATTTTCCTGGAAGCAGGAGACAGGAGATTTTTTTCTACCGTGGCTATCTTTCTGAGATAGCTTAATGATTTGTTCAAGTATTTGGAAAACAGAAGTTTGGGAGTTCAGATCCTCCCATTGGTGCTGGTACTTTGAAATGGTCGTCAGTTTATCTGCCCCTGGGATCCTGCTTTCGCAGATCGTGTTGGGTGGTCGTGACATTAATCGCTAGCCTTCTAGTATGGGGGCTGGGGATAACTAAAGGCTCAGGGTGTTTGGACTCAGTCAGAGTCTGTTCTACTTGTTATCAGTTTGGAGATGAGGGCAAGGTAATCCAGTGGGCGAAAGTCTACTCCTGCTGTCTGTCGGCTTTCCTCAAGGGTGGTCGATGATTCTTAAGTGGGGTTCTCATGGGATCACAACAGAATGCCAAGCTCCCGAGATTCGGATCGAGGTCCAGGGACCCCCAGGCGGCGCTGATAGATGCTCTGACGGTTCTTTGGAACGTCAGTTTAGCATTCCTATTTCCTCTGTTTACTTTTCTTCCTTGGGTAACTGCTCGAATCAAACAGGAGAGGGCCTTGGTGATCTTTATAGCATTGGCCTGGTCTCGCAGGATTTGGTATGCAGATGTGGTGGACATGTTTCTGCCATCTTGGAGGCTTCCGTTGAGAATGGAACTTCTCATTCAAGGGCTCTTCCTTTACCAAAATCTAGTTTCTCTGAAGCTGACTGCTCGGAGATTGAACGCTTAATCCTCTCCAAGCGGGGTTTTCTGATTTGGTCTTGGAGACCATGATCTAGGTTCATAAACCTGTGACTAGGAAGATTTTCAATAAGATATGTCGTAAATATCTTTATTGGTGTGAATCCAAGGGCTACTCATGAAGTAGAGTTAGGATTTCCAGTATTTTGTCTTTTTTTCCAAGAAGGATTGGAGAAGGGTTTATCGGCAGGTTCCCTAAAGGGTCAGATGTCTGCCTTATTTATTTGTTACACAAGCGTCTGGCGGATGTACCAGATGTTAATTTCTCCAACATAGGTGTGTCCGGTCCACGGCGTCATCCTTACTTGTGGGATATTCTCTTCCCCAACAGGAAATGGCAAAGAGCCCAGCAAAGCTGGTCACATGATCCCTCCTAGGCTCCGCCTACCCCAGTCATTCTCTTTGCCGTTGTACAGGCAACATCTCCACGGAGATGGCTTAGAGTTTTTTTAGTGTTTAACTGTAGTTTTTATTATTCAATCAAGAGTTTGTTATTTTGAAATAGTGCTGGTATGTACTATTTACTCAGAAACAGAAAAGAGATGAAGATTTCTGTTTGTATGAGGAAAATGATTTTAGCAACCGTCACTAAAATCCATGGCTGTTCCACACAGGACTGTTGAGAGCAATTAACTTCAGTTGGGGGAACAGTGAGCAGTCTCTTGCTGCTTGAGGTATGACACATTCTAACAAGACGATGTAATGCTGGAAGCTGTCATTTTCCCCCTGGGATCCGGTAAGCCATGTTTATTACGATTGTAAATAAGGGCTTCAAAAAGGGCTTATTAAGACTGTAGACTTTTTTTGGGCTAAATCGATTGATTATTAACACATATTTAGCCTTGAGGAATCATTTTATCTGGGTATTTTGATATAATAATATCGGCAGGCACTGTTTTAGACACCTTATTCTTTAGGGGCTTTCCCAAAGCATAGGCAGAGCCTCATTTTCGCGCCGGTGTTGCGCACTTGTTTTTGAGAGGCATGGCATGCAGTCGCATGTGAGAGGAGCTCTGATACTTAGAAAAGACTTTCTGAAGGCGTCATTTGGTATCGTATTCCCCTTGGGGCTTGGTTGGGTCTCAGCAAAGCAGATACCAGGGACTGTAAAGGGGTTAAAGTTCAAAACGGCTCCGGTTCCGTTATTTTAAGGGTTAAAGCTTCCAAATTTGGTGTGCAATACTTTTAAGGCTTTAAGACACTGTGGTGAAAATTTGGTAAATTTTGAACAATTCCTTCATGTTTTTTCGCATTTGCAGTAATAAAGTGTGTTCAGTTTAAAATTTAAAGTGACAGTAACGGTTTTATTTTAAAACGTTTTTTGTACTTGTTATCAAGTTTATGCCTGTTTAACATGTCTGAACTACCAGATAGACTGTGTTCTGAATGTGGGGAAGCCAGAATTCCTATTCATTTAAATAAATGTGATTTATGTGACAATGACAATGATGCCCAAGATGATTCCTCAAGTGAGGGGAGTAAGCATGGTACTGCATCATTCCCTCCTTCGTCTACACGAGTCTTGCCCACTCAGGAGGCCCCTAGTACATCTAGCGCGCCAATACTCCTTACTATGCAACAATTAACGGCTGTAATGGATAATTCTGTCAAAAACATTTTAGCCAAAATGAACACTTATCAGCGTAAGCGCGACTGCTCTGTTTTAGATACTGAAGAGCATGACGACGCTGATATTAATATTTCTGAAGGGCCCCTAACTCAGTCTGATGGGGCCAGGGAGGTTTTGTCTGAGGGAGAAATTACTGATTCAGGGAACATTTCTCAACAAGCTGAACCTGATGTGATTGCATTTAAATTTAAGTTGGAACATCTCCGCATTCTGCTTAAGGAGGTATTATCCACTCTGGATGATTGTGACAAGTTGGTCATCCCAGAGAAACTATGTAAAATGGACAAGTTCCTAGAGGTGCCGGGGCTCCCAGAAGCTTTTCCTATACCCAAGCGGGTGGCGGACATTGTTAATAAAGAATGGGAAAGGCCCGGTATTCCTTTCGTCCCTCCCCCCATATTGAAAAAATTGTTTCCTATGGTCGACCCCAGAAAGGACTTATGGCAGACAGTCCCCAAGGTCGAGGGAGCGTTTTCCACTTTAAACAAACGCACCACTATACCCATAGAGGATAGTTGTGCTTTCAAAGATCCTATGGATAAAAAATTAGAAGGTTTGCTTAAAAAGATGTTTGTTCAGCAGGGTTACCTTCTACAACCAATTTCATGCATTGTCCCTGTCGCTACAGCCGCATGTTTCTGGTTCGATGAGCTGATAAAGGCGGTCGACAGTGATTCTCCTCCTTATGAGGAGATTATGGACAGAATCAATGCTCTCAAATTGGCTAATTCTTTCACCCTAGACGCCACTTTGCAATTGGCTAGGTTAGCGGCTAAGAATTCTGGGTTTGCTATTGTGGCGCGCAGAGCGCTTTGGTTGAAATCTTGGTCGGCTGATGCGTCTTCCAAGAACAAGCTACTTAACATTCCTTTCAAGGGGAAAACGCTGTTTGGCCCTGACTTGAAAGAGATTATCTCGGATATCACTGGGGGTAAGGGCCACGCCCTTCCTCAGGATCGGCCTTTCAAGGCAAAAAATAAACCTAATTTTCGTCCCTTTCGTAGAAATGGACCAGCCCAAAGTGCTACGTCCTCTAAGCAAGAGGGTAATACTTCTCAAGCCAAGCCAGCTTGGAGACCAATGCAAGGCTGGAACAAGGGAAAGCAGGCCAAGAAACCTGCCACTGCTACCAAGACAGCATGAAATGTTGGCCCCCGATCCGGGACCGGATCTGGTGGGGGGCAGACTCTCTCTCTTCGCTCAGGCTTGGGCAAGAGATGTTCTGGATCCTTGGGCGCTAGAAATAGTCTCCCAAGGTTATCTTCTGGAATTCAAGGGACTTCCCCCAAGGGGGAGGTTCCACAGGTCTCAGTTGTCTTCAGACCACATAAAAAGACAGGCATTCTTACATTGTGTAGAAGACCTGTTAAAAATGGGAGTGATTCATCCCGTTCCATTAAGAGAACAAGGGATGGGGTTCTACTCCAATCTGTTTATAGTTCCCAAAAAAGAGGGAACGTTCAGACCAATCTTAGATCTCAAGATCTTAAACAAGTTTCTCAAGGTTCCATCGTTCAAGATGGAAACCATTCGAACTATTCTTCCTTCCATCCAGGAAGGTCAATTCATGACCACGGTGGATTTAAAGGATGCGTATCTACATATTCCTATCCACAAGGAACATCATCGGTTCCTGAGGTTCGCATTCCTGGACAAACATTACCAGTTCGTGGCGCTTCCTTTCGGATTAGCCACTGCTCCAAGGATTTTCACAAAGGTACTAGGGTCCCTTCTAGCTGTGCTAAGACCAAGGGGCATTGCTGTAGTACCTTACTTGGACGACATTCTGATTCAAGCGTCGTCCCTTCCTCAAGCAAAGGCTCACACGGACATTGTCCTGGCCTTTCTCAGATCTCACGGATGGAAAGTGAACGTGGAAAAGAGTTCTCTATCTCCGTCAACAAGGGTTCCCTTCTTGGGAACAATAATAGACTCCTTAGAAATGAGGATTTTTCTGACAGAGGCCAGAAAAACAAAACTTCTAGACTCTTGTCGGATACTCCATTCCGTTCCTCTTCCTTCCATAGCTCAGTGCATGGAAGTGATCGGGTTGATGGTAGCGGCAATGGACATAGTTCCTTTTGCACGCATTCATCTAAGACCATTACAACTGTGCATGCTCAGTCAGTGGAATGGGGACTATACAGACTTGTCTCCGAAGATACAAGTAAATCAGAGGACCAGAGACTCACTCCGTTGGTGGCTGTCCCTGGACAACCTGTCACGAGGGATGACATTCCGCAGACCAGAGTGGGTCATTGTCACGACCGACGCCAGTCTGATGGGCTGGGGCGCGGTCTGGGGATCCCTGAAAGCTCAGGGTCTTTGGTCTCGGGAAGAATCTCTTCTACCGATAAATATTCTGGAACTGAGAGCGATATTCAATGCTCTCAAGGCTTGGCCTCAGCTAGCGAGGGCCAAGTTCATACGGTTTCAATCAGACAACATGACAACTGTTGCGTACATCAACCATCAGGGGGGAACAAGGAGTTCCCTGGCGATGGAAGAAGTGACCAAAATCATTCTATGGGCGGAGTCTCACTCCTGCCACCTGTCTGCTATCCACATCCCAGGAGTGGAAAATTGGGAAGCGGATTTTCTGAGTCGTCAGACATTGCATCCGGGGGAGTGGGAACTCCATCCGGAAATCTTTGCCCAAGTCACTCAGCTGTGGGGCATTCCAGACATGGATCTGATGGCCTCTCGTCAGAACTTCAAAGTTCCTTGCTACGGGTCCAGATCCAGGGATCCCAAGGCGGCTCTAGTGGATGCACTAGTAGCACCTTGGACCTTCAAACTAGCTTATGTGTTCCCGCCGTTTCCTCTCATCCCCAGGCTGGTAGCCAGGATCAATCAGGAGAGGGCGTCGGTGATCTTGATAGCTCCTGCGTGGCCACGCAGGACTTGGTACGCAGATCTGGTGAATATGTCATCGGCTCCTCCTTGGAAGCTACCTTTGAGACGAGACCTTCTTGTTCAGGGTCCGTTCGAACATCCGAATCTGGTTTCACTCCAGCTGACTGCTTGGAGATTGAACGCTTGATCTTATCGAAGCGAGGATTCTCAGATTCTGTTATCGATACTCTTGTTCAGGCCAGAAAGCCTGTAACTAGAAAGATTTTCCACAAAATTTGGAAAAAATATATCTGTTGGTTTGAATCTAAAGGATTCCCTTGGGACAAGGTTAAGATTCCTAGGATTCTATCCTTCCTTCAAGAAGGATTGGAAAAAGGATTATCTGCAAGTTCCCTGAAGGGACAGATTTCTGCCTTGTCTGTGTTACTTCACAAAAAGCTGGCCGCTGTGCCAGATGTTCAAGCCTTTGTTCAGGCTCTGGTTAGAATTAAGCCTGTTTACAAACCTTTGACTCCTCCTTGGAGTCTCAATTTAGTTCTTTCAGTTCTTCAGGGGGTTCCGTTTGAACCCTTGCATTCCGTTGATATTAAGTTATTATCTTGGAAAGTTTTGTTTTTAGTTGCAATTTCTTCTGCTAGAAGAGTTTCAGAATTATCTGCTCTGCAGTGTTCTCCTCCTTATCTGGTGTTCCATGCAGATAAGGTGGTTTTACGTACTAAACCTGGTTTTCTTCCAAAAGTTGTTTCTAACAAAAACATTAACCAGGAGATTATTGTACCTTCTCTGTGTCCGAAACCAGTTTCAAAGAAGGAACGTTTGTTGCACAATTTGGATGTTGTTCGCGCTCTAAAATTCTATTTAGATGCTACAAAGGATTTTAGACAAACATCTTCCTTGTTTGTTGTTTATTCCGGTAAAAGGAGAGGTCAAAAAGCAACTTCTACCTCTCTCTCTTTTTGGATTAAAAGCATCATCAGATTGGCTTACGAGACTGCCGGACGGCAGCCTCCCGAAAGAATCACAGCTCATTCCACTAGGGCTGTGGCTTCCACATGGGCCTTCAAGAACGAGGCTTCTGTTGATCAGATATGTAGGGCAGCGACTTGGTCTTCACTGCACACTTTTACCAAATTTTACAAGTTTGATACTTTTGCTTCTTCTGAGGCTATTTTTGGGAGAAAGGTTTTGCAAGCCGTGGTGCCTTCCATTTAGGTGACCTGATTTGCTCCCTCCCTTCATCCGTGTCCTAAAGCTTTGGTATTGGTTCCCACAAGTAAGGATGACGCCGTGGACCGGACACACCTATGTTGGAGAAAACAGAATTTATGTTTACCTGATAAATTACTTTCTCCAACGGTGTGTCCGGTCCACGGCCCGCCCTGGTTTTTTTTTTTTAATCAGGTCTGATAATTTATTTTCTTTAACTACAGTCACCACGGTACCATATGGTTTCTCCTATGCAAATATTCCTCCTTAACGTCGGTCGAATGACTGGGGTAGGCGGAGCCTAGGAGGGATCATGTGACCAGCTTTGCTGGGCTCTTTGCCATTTCCTGTTGGGGAAGAGAATATCCCACAAGTAAGGATGACGCCGTGGACCGGACACACCGTTGGAGAAAGTAATTTATCAGGTAAACATAAATTCTGTTTTTTTTGTCAGGCTTTGATTATAATCAAGCCTGTGTTTAAACCAATTTCTCCTCTATGGAGTCTGAATTTAGTTCTTTTTAGTTTCTTCTAGGGGTTCAGTTTGAGCCTATGCATTCCTTAGATATTAAGTTATTATCTTGGGAAGTTTTATTTCTTGTTGCCATTTTTTCAGATCGAAGATTGTCTGAGCTTTGGGCATTACAATACAATTTGCCTTACCTTATTTTTCATTCGGATAAGGTAGTTTTATGTACTAAACTAGGGTTACTTCCTAATGTTTCAATCAGGAACATTAATCGGGAATTTGTTGTCCCTTCCTTGTGTCCTAATCCCTTTTCTCTAAAGGAACGTCTTTTGCACGATTTAGACGTGATCCGTGCTTTGAAATCTTATTTACAAGCGACTTAGGACTTTCGTCAGTCGTTTTCTTTGTTTGTTGTTTTCTCTGGGAAATGTAAGGGTCAGAAAGCTACAGCTACCTTTTTCTTTTTGGTTGAAGAGTATCATCCGTTTTGCATATGACACTGCTGGACAGCAGCCTCCTGAAAGAGTTACGGCTCATTCCACTAGGGCGGTTGCTTTCCTCTTGGGCATTCAAAGATGAAGCTTCTGTAGAACAGATTTGCAAGGATGCAACTTGGTCTTCTCTTCACATTTTTTCTAAATTTTACAAATTTTATACTTTTGCCTCGGCATAGGCTGTTTTTGGGAGAAAGGTTTTTCAAGCGATGGTGCATTCCGTTTCGGTTCCCTGTCTTGTCCCTCCCTTATCATCCGTGTACTCTAGCTTTGGTATTGTATCCCACAAGTAAGGATGACATCCGTGGACTCATTGTGTCTTTAAAAAGAAAAGAATATTTATGTTTACCTAATAAATTTGTTTCTTTTTAGACACGATGAGTCCACGGCCTGCCCTGTTCTCTGAGACAGGTTATTATTTTTTGTGAACTTCAGACACCTCTGCACCTTGGCTTTTCCTTTCTCTTCCTAACTTCGGTCGAATGACTGGAGTGGGAGGGAAGGGAGGAGCTATATATAGCCGCTCTGCTGTGGTGCTCTTTGCCGCCTCCTGCTGACCAGGAGGTGAATATCCCACAAGTAAGGTTGAAATCCGTGGACTCATCGTGTCTAAAAAGAAACAAATTTATCAGGTAAGCATACATTTTCTTATTATCTAATTTGCTTAATTTTTTAGATTTCCTTAGTTGAAGAAATAGCAATGCACATGGGAGAGCCAATCACACAAGGCATCTATGTGAATCCACCAATCAGCAGCTACTGAGCCTATCTAGATATGCTTTTCAGCAAAGAATATCAAGAGAATGAAGCAAATTAGATAATAGACGTAAAATAGAAAGTTGTTTAAAATCACATGCACTTACTAAATCATGAAAGAAAAAAAAAAAATTGGTTTCATGTCCCTTTAACCCCTTAACCACTGACGACGTGCAGGGTACGTCCTACAAATAACGGTCGTTAACGACCAAGGACGTACCCTGTATGTTGTCGGCTAAACTGAGCGCTGGAAGAGATCAAGATCGCTTCCATCCGCTTTAACAGTATTGCAGCGATGCCTCGATGTCGAGGCATCCTGCAATACTGTTCCCGACTGCCAGGACCCGGATTCATCATTCTCCATGAGTGATCACTTCTGTTTCATTCCACGTGGAGCCCGGCAGTCTAGCAGAGCATCGGAAGTGATCAGACAGGCTTCCGATGCTCTGCTTGTGTGCTGGGTGCCTCGGTGGGTCAAGTCATGTGTATTTTATATGAAATAAAAGCCCCATATAGCCCCACACCCCCATGAGGCTTCTAAGATGGTGATGCCCAGTGCATCATGGGACCTCTGGGGGTGTCCCTAGCCTGCCTCATCATAGTGTCAGGCTAGGGTCATCCAATCTGAGCTTGCCACAATAAAAAAAAAAAATGATAATAAAATATCCCATTTGTCTGATCATGTCAATATTTGTAAATATTGACTCTGACCAGTGTGGATCTCCCTTCCTCTCCTCTTTTGCATTTTTGTGGGAGAGAGAGAGATCTGTGTTTAGGAGAGAGGCATTTGTCTAATATATTTGTTAAAAATTGTGAGACCCAAAGGTTCTTTTCAGAGCCATTAACCCCTAGCTTGCCAGTGATCACTATAAATCACCGGCAGTAGCTTAGCTGCACTTGTTTGCTGTCTGCATTTTTTTTTTTTTGTTTTAACTCTATATACACAATGTAACAAAAAAACATCAAATGAATACAAAATATAACACTTTTAAATCAAAAGCACAGAACTCAACAAAGTACATTTAAAGCCAACTTTTTCACATTTAACTCTTATAATGGGATTTTATTTTTCTTGTCCATGTAAGACAAAAGAAGCTGATAAACGGACAGTTTATACTGTCTAGTAGTCTCCATTGATCTAGGCAAGTTGCTCACAACTCCAGCCCTACGCATTCCCAACAGACAAGAATAAGAAGATTTCAGGGTTTCAGCGTTGCTATGTCAAGGGACAATGTAATGCAGAAACGAAACGCGTTAATTTGTTAGAGCAAGTAACTCTTGCATTAATGTCCCTTGCTGGCTATGTTTTAACCCCCAAAAAGTGGTTCAATACATAACTAAAGTTGCTCTTGGGAGCTACAACATCTTGTTCCTCCTGAGAACGATACTGCTAGTGAACCAAATAGTAAGAGCATATACATGTCACAATGTTTAATGGCTCCCGATCCCTTTTGTTGTAGAAGGGTAAACAATATTTAGCAAGTGGCCCTACTGCAAATACATGCTATAACAAATTATATTTCTTTCATGTAATTAACAAGAGTCCATGAGCTAGTGACGTATGGGATATACATTCCTACCAGGAGGGGCAAAGTTTCCCAAACCTTAAAATGCCTATAAATACACCCCTCACCACACCCACAAATCAGTTTTACAAACTTTGCCTCCAAGGGAGGTGGTGAAGTAAGTTTGTGCTAGATTCTACGTTGATATGCGCTCCGCAGCAAGTTGGAGCCCGGTTTTCCTCTCAGCGTGCAGTGAATGTCAGAGGGATGTGAGGAGAGTATTGCCTATTGAATGCAGTGATCTCCTTCTACGGGGTCTATTTCATAAGGTTCTCTGTTATCGGTCGTAGAGATTCATCTCTTACCTCCCTTTTCAGATCGACGATATACTCTTATATTTACCATTTCCTCTACTGATTCTCGTTTCAGTACTGGTTTGGCTTTCTACAAACATGTAGATGAGTGTCCTGGGGTAAGTAAGTCTTATTTTCTGTGACACTCTAAGCTATGGTTGGGCACTTTATTTATAAAGTTCTAAATATATGTATTCAAACATTTATTTGCCTTGACTCAGAATGTTCAACTTTCCTTATTTCCAGACAGTCAGTTTCATATTTGGGATTATGCTTTAATTATCATATTTTTTCTTACCTCAAAAATTTGACTTTTTCCCTGTGGGCTGTTAGGCTCGCGGGGGCTGAAAATGCTTCATTTTATTGCGTCATTTTTGGCGCGGACTTTTTTGGCGCAAAAATTCATTCCGTTTCCGGCGTCATACGTGTCGCCGGAAGTTGCGTCATTTTTTGACGTTATTTTGCGCCAAAAATGTCGGCGTTCCGGATGTTGCGTCATTTTTGGCGCAAAAAGCATTTAGGCGCCAAATAATGTGGGCGTCTTTTTTGGCGCCAAAAAATATGGGCGTCGCTTTTGTCTCCACATTATTTCAGTCTCATTTTTCATTTGCTTCTGGTTGCTAGAAGCTTGATGTTTGGCATTTTTTTCCCATTCCTGAAACTGTCTTATAAGGAATTTGATCTATTTTGCTTTATATGTTGTTTTTTCTCTTACATATTGCAAGATGTCTCACGTTGCATCTGAGCCAGAAGATACTACAGGAAAACCTCTGCCTGCTGGATCTACCAAAGCTAAGTGTATCTGCTGTAAACTTTTGGTAGCTATTCCTCCAGCTGTTGTTTGTATTAAATGTCATGACAAACTTGTTAATGCAGATAATATTTCCTTTAGTGATGTACCATTGCCTGTTGCAGTTCCCTCAACATCTAAGGTGCAGAATGTTCCTGATAACATAAGAGATTTTGTTTCTGAATCCATAAAGAAGGCTTTGTCTGTTATTTCTCCTTCTAGTAAACGTAAAAAGTCTTTTAAATCTTCTCTTTCTACAGATGAATTTTTAAATGAACACCATCATTCTGATTCTTTGGTCTCTTCTGGTTCAGAGGATTCTGTCTCAGAGATTGATGCTGATAAATCTTCATATTTATTTAAGATGGAATTTATTCGCTCTTTACTTAAAGAAGTACTAATTGCTTTAGAAATAGAGGATTCTAGTCCTCTTGATACTAATTCTATACGTTTAGATAAGGTTTTTAAAGCTCCTGCGGTTATTCCAGAAGTCTTTCCTGTTCCTAATGCTATTTCTGCAGTAATTGCTAAGGAATGGGATAGATTGGGTAATTCATTTACTCCTTCTAAACGTTTTAAGCAATTATATCCTGTTCCGCCTGACAGGTTAGAATTTTGGGACAAAATCCCTAAAGTTGATGGGGCTATTTCTACCCTTGCTAAACGTACTACCATTCCTACATCAGATGGTACCTCGTTTAAGGATCCTTTAGATAGAAAAATTGAATCTTTTCTAAGAAAAGCTTATCTATGTTCAGGTAATCTTCTTAGACCTGCTATATCATTGGCTGATGTTGCTGCAGCTTCAACTTTTTGGTTGGAAACTCTAGCGCAACAAGTAACAAATCGTGATTCTCATGATATTATTATTCTTCTCCAGCATGCTAATAATTTCATCTGTGATGCCATTTTTGATATTATTAGAGTTGATGTTAGATTTATGTCTCTGGCTATCTTAGCCAGAAGAGCTTTATGGCTTAAGACTTGGAATGCTGATATGGCTTCTAAATCAACTCTACTTTCCATTTCTTTCCAGGGAAACAAATTATTTGGTTCTCAGTTGGATTCTATTATTTCAACTGTTACTGGTGGGAAAGGAACTTTTTTACCACAGGATAAAAAGTCTAAAGGTAAAAACAGGGCTAACAATCGTTTTCGATCCTTTCGTTTCAACAAAGAACAAAAGCCTGATCCTTCGTCCTCAGGAGCAGTTTCAGTTTGGAAACCATCTCCAGTCTGGAATAAATCCAAGCCTGCTAGAAAGGCAAAGCCTGCTTCTAAGTTCACATGAAGGTACGGCCCTCATTCCAGTTCCGCTGGTAGGGGGCAGGTTACGTTTTTTCAAAGAAATTTGGATCAATTCTGTTCACAATCTTTGGATTCAGAACATTGTTTCAGAAGGGTACAGAATTGGTTTCAAGATGAGACCTCCTGCAAAGAGATTTTTTCTTTCCCATGTCCCAGTAAATCCAGTGAAAGCTCAAGCATTTCTGAATTGTGTTTCAGATCTAGAGTTGGCTGGAGTAATTATGCCAGTTCCAGTTCCGGAACAGGGGATGGGGTTTTATTCAAATCTCTTCATTGTACCAAAGAAGGAGAATTCCTTCAGACCAGTTCTGGATCTAAAATTATTGAATCGCTATGTAAGGATACCAACGTTCAAGATGGTAACTGTAAGGACTATATTGCCTTTTGTTCAGCAAGGGAATTATATGTCCACAATAGATTTACAGGATGCATATCTGCATATTCCGATTCATCCAGATCATTATCAGTTCCTGAGATTCTCTTTTCTAGACAAGCATTACCAATTTGTGGCTCTACCGTTTGGCCTTGCTACAGCTCCAAGAATTTTCACAAAGATTCTCGGTGCCCTTCTGTCTGTAATCAGAGAACAGGGTATTGTGGTATTTCCTTATTTGGACGATATCTTGGTACTTGCTCCGTCTTTACATTTAGCAGAGTCTCATACGAATCGACTTGTGTTGTTTCTTCAAGATCATGGTTGGAGGATCAATTTACTAAAAAGTTCTTTGATTCCTCAAACAAGGGTAACCTTTCTGGGTTTCCAGATAGATTCAGTGTCCATGACTCTGTCTTTAACAGACAAGAGACGTCTAAAATTGATTACAGCTTGTCGAAACCTTCAGTCACAATCATTCCCTTCGGTAGCCTTATGCATGGAAATTCTAGGTCTTATGACTGCTGCATCGGACGCGATCCCCTTTGCTCGTTTTCACATGCGACCTCTTCAGCTCTGTATGCTGAACCAATGGTGCAGGGATTACACGAAGATATCTCAATTAATATCTTTAAAACCGATTGTTCGACACTCTCTAACGTGGTGGACAGATCACCATCGTTTAATTCAGGGGGCTTCTTTTGTTCTTCCGACCTGGACTGTAATTTCAACAGATGCAAGTCTCACAGGTTGGGGAGCTGTGTGGGGATCTCTGACGGCACAAGGAGTTTGGGAATCTCAGGAGGTGAGATTACCGATCAATATTTTGGAACTCCGTGCAATTTTCAGAGCTCTTCAGTTTTGGCCTCTTCTGAAGAGAGAATCGTTCATTTGTTTTCAGACAGACAATGTCACAACTGTGGCATACATCAATCATCAAGGAGGGACTCACAGTCCTCTGGCTATGAAAGAAGTATCTCGAATTTTGGTTTGGGCGGAATCCAGCTCCTGTCTAATCTCTGCGGTTCATATCCCAGGTGTAGACAATTGGGAAGCGGATTATCTCAGTCGCCAAACGTTGCATCCGGGCGAATGGTCTCTTCACCCAGAGGTATTTCTTCAGATTGTTCAATTGTGGGGGCTCCCAGAGATAGATCTGATGGCCTCTCATCTAAACAAGAAACTTCCCAGGTATCTGTCCAGATCCCGGGATCCTCAGGCGGAGGCAGTGGATGCATTATCACTTCCTTGGAAGTATCATCCTGCCTATATCTTTCCGCCTCTAGTTCTTCTTCCAAGAGTAATCTCCAAGATTCTGAGGGAATGCTCGTTTGTTCTGCTAATAGCTCCGGTATGGCCTCACAGGTTTTGGTATGCGGATCTTGTCCGGATGGCATCTTGCCAGCCATGGACTCTTCCGTTAAGACCAGACCTTCTGTCACAAGGTCCTTTTTTCCATCCGGATCTGAAATCCTTAAATTTAAAGGTATGGAGATTGAACGCTTGATTCTTGGTCATAGAGGTTTCTCTGACTCCGTGATTAATACTATGTTACAGGCTCGTAAATCTGTATCTCGAGAGATATATTATAGAGTCTGGAAGACTTATATTTCTTGGTGTCTTTCTCATCATTTTTCTTGGCATTCTTTTAGAATACCGAGAATTTTACAATTTCTTCAGGATGGTTTGGATAAGGGTTTGTCCGCAAGTTCTTTGAAAGGACAAATCTCTGCTCTTTCTGTTCTTTTTCACAGAAAGATTGCTATTCTTCCTGATATTCATTGTTTTGTACAAGCTTTGGTTCGTATAAAACCTGTCATTAAGTCAATTTCTCCTCCTTGGAGTTTGAATTTGGTTCTGGGAGCTCTTCAAGCTCCTCCGTTTGAACCTATGCATTCATTGGACATTAAATTACTTTCTTGGAAAGTTTTGTTCCTTTTGGCTATCTCTTCTGCTAGAAGAGTTTCTGAATTATCTGCTCTTTCATGTGAGTCTCCTTTTCTGATTTTTCATCAGGATAAGGCAGTGTTGCGAACTTCTTTTGAATTTTTACCTAAAGTTGTGAATTCCAACAACATTAGTAGAGAAATTGTGGTTCCTTCATTATGTCCTAATCCTAAGAATTCTAAGGAGAAATCATTGCATTCTTTGGATGTTGTTAGAGCTTTGAAATATTATGTTGAAGCTACGAATTCTTTCCGTAAGACTTCTAGTCTATTTGTTATCTTTTCCGGTTCTAGGAAAGGCCAGAAAGCTTCTGCCATTTCTTTGGCATCTTGGTTGAAATCTTTAATTCATCTTGCCTATGTTGAGTCGGGTAAAACTCCGCCTCAAAGAATTACAGCTCATTCTACTAGGTCAGTATCTACTTCCTGGGCGTTTAGGAATGAAGCTTCGGTTGACCAGATCTGCAAAGCAGCAACTTGGTCTTCTTTGCATACTTTTACTAAATTCTACCATTTTGATGTATTTTCTTCTTCTGAAGCAGTTTTTGGTAGAAAAGTTCTTCAGGCAGCGGTTTCAGTTTGAATCTTCTGCTTATGTTTTTTGTTAAACTTTATTTTGGGTGTGGATTATTTTCAGCAGGAATTGGCTGTCTTTATTTTATCCCTCCCTCTCTAGTGACTCTTGTGTGGAAAGATCCACATCTTGGGTAGTCATTATCCCATACGTCACTAGCTCATGGACTCTTGTTAATTACATGAAAGAAAACATAATTTATGTAAGAACTTACCTGATAAATTCATTTCTTTCATATTAACAAGAGTCCATGAGGCCCACCCTTTTTTGTGGTGGTTATGATTTTTTTGTATAAAGCACAATTATTCCAATTCCTTATTTTATATGCTTCGCACTTTTTCTTATCACCCCACTTCTTGGCTATTCGTTAAACTGATTTGTGGGTGTGGTGAGGGGTGTATTTATAGGCATTTTAAGGTTTGGGAAACTTTGCCCCTCCTGGTAGGAATGTATATCCCATACGTCACTAGCTCATGGACTCTTGTTAATATGAAAGAAATGAATTTATCAGGTAAGTTCTTACATAAATTATGTTTTCTGCATTCAAATTCCTCTTTAAATTACGTAGCTCTATCACTTTGATTGGAGCACATGCTCAGGTCGGTTGGCAACAAAGCTAGATCAGTATTTCACAACTCCAGAATTCGGGTCCCACTAGCAGGCCAAATCCTAGCTGACTTAAATGCGCCTTATGATTTAACACCAACACATGGATTTAGCCTTATAATCTGGCTGCTTAGTGGGCCGAACTGACAAAATCATTTAGATCATAATAAACAAAATATTACTCAATAGATTCAAGTAAATGTTTACATTTGGTATAAGCTCTCACTGTGAATTGCTCATAAGACATTTGGCTCAAATTTACATAAATAGTAATAGAAAATGCAACGTTGCAAAATTTTCACATAGTAAAAGGAATGGCAATAACAAATCTGTAAATTCAAAGTTCTGTATTTTTAACTTGTCTTTTTCCAGCATAAAAGGAAATACAGCTTGTTATATATTTGTTTAACTAATAAACCAGTAGGTTTGACTGAAATGCTAATAATATGTTTTTCAGATAAGTAAATTGTTCTGTTGTTGAAATTACTGAATTGAAATTTTCATGTATTATACAGAAGTTCAGGTTATTCATTTTGCAACCTCTACAAATCTCAAAATAATGTAGGTGATATTTTATTACTGGGTCAATATAATTACTCAACTTTTTGATAGAAGAATGAATATAAATGTGCTACATAAAAGCTTTTTCTCCAAACAAAACGTTTGTCATTCTATAGGTGTCAAACTGTTTTAAGACTTCACGTCTGTCTTAATTTATTATTGCATTTTAATATTAAATTTATGTTCATTTGTCACCGCGATTAACCCGTGTTAAAGGGAAATGTAACCCCAAATATTTCTTCCTTCATGATTCAGACAGAATCACATCGATAGGCACACTGGGTCTATCCCACTCCTTACTAATAATTTCTGTAAGTCTTTTTGGTATAGGAAAGACGTCAGTACACACCGGTACCGCATAGTATCTATCCAACCTACATAATTTCTCTGGGATTGCCACCGTGTCGCAATCATTCAGAGCCGCTAATACCTCCCCTAGTAACACACGGAGGTTCTCAAGCTTAAATTTAAAATTTGAAATTTCTGAATCCGGTCTCCCCGGATCAGAACCGTCACAGACAGAATGAAGCTCACCGTCCTCATGTTCTGCAAATTGTGACGCAGTATCAGACATGGCTCTCGTGTCATCAGCGCGCTCTGTCCTTAACCCAGAGCTATCGCGCTTGCCCCTCAATTCTGGCATATTATATAATACTTCTTTCATAACATTAGCCATATCATGTAAAGTGATTTGTAAGGGCCTAGATGTACTAGGTGTCTCAATTCTACGCATCTCCCGAGCGGGAGACGCAGGTACTGACACGTGAGGAGAGTTAGGCGGCATAACTTCCCCCTCGTTGTCTGGTGATAGTTTCTCTATCGGTACAGATTGACTTTTATTCAAAGCAATATCAATACAATTGGTACACATCGTTCTATTGGGCTCCACATTGGCTTTTGAACATGATGAACAAACAGTTTCCTCTGAATCAGACATGTTTAAACAGACTTAGCAATGAAACTAGCAAGCTTGGAAATCACTTTCAATAAGTTTACAAGCAATATAAAAAACGCTGCAGCGCTTTAAAAATACAGATATAATTAAACAATTCTTAACAAGAAGTGTAATATTAGCAGAGGATTGCACCCATTAGCAAAAGGATGATTAACCCCTCAATACCCAAAACGGATAAAACGGATATCAATTAAGATTTAATGCTTTTAATCACAGTCAAGCACACTGTCACAGATCTGCTGTGACTGATTACCTCCCTCAAAAATGAATTTTGCAGACCTCTGTGCTCTCTTGAGACGTCCTGGATCAAGGAGGAAGAAGCAGGAAGACTGTGCTAGAATTATAACTGCGCAACAAGGCGCTAAAACAAGGTCCCTCCCACTCCTATCACAACAGTGGGAGCCCTGATATAACGGTTTCCATGCAGAAAATGTATGTCAGCCATGTGGAAAAAAAATCATGCCCAAAAGAGACTTATCACCAAAGTACCTCACAAAAACGAATAACATGCCAGTAAACGTTTTATTAAAAAATAACATTTTCCAATGTCATGCAAAGTTATCACTAAGCCTGCTACCAGTCGCTACCTCTGCAGATAAGGCTTAAGTATTATTTCAGTTTTAACAGTATTTTCTCAGTCAAATTCTAGTCCCTAGAAAATAACTTGACTGCGCATACATTTATCAGCCTGATACCAGTTGCCACTACTGCATTTAAGGCTGTACTTACATCATACGGTAACAGCAGTATTTTCTTAGTCAATTCCATTCCCAGAAAATAATGTACTGCACATACCTCATTTGCGGAGGACCTCGCATGCTATTCCCAGTTTCTGAAGTTACCCCACTCCTCAGAATGTCGAGAACAGCCAGTGGATCTTAGTTACGCCTGCTAAGATCATAGAAAAAAACTGCAGGCAGTTTCTTCTTCCAAATACTGCCTGAGATAGAAAAACAGCACACTCCGGTGCCATTTAAAATAACAAACTTTTGATTGAAGAATAGTTAAGTAAAAACTTCAGCTCCTCTTGCGACCTCCTTCTTTGTTGAGGGTTGCAAGAGAATGACTGGGTATGACATGTGAGGGGAGGAGCTATATAGCAGCTCTGCTTGGGTGATCCTCTTGCTTCCTGTTGGGAAGGAGAATATATCCCATAAGTAATGGATGACAAGTAGCACTTTGCTATTGCTAAACCATTTTTTTTTCCTCAAAATTAGCGGTAGTTACATTGGAACACTGATATCTGTCAGGAATCCCTGAATAACCCTTCACATGTATATATTTTTTTTTTTTAAAAAGAAGACAACCTAAGGTATTAAACTTGTGGTATTTTGACTCTTCATGCAACCATTTAACCACCAATCTATGCCAAAGTTTGAAAGAAAAAAATAAGTGGTGATTTTTTGACAGAATAGCAATTTAATAATACATTTACTGAGAACGTTATGGGTTACTGCCAAATAACACCCCAATATGTGTTCAGCAACATCTCCTGAGTATAGTGATACCACCCATGTATAGGTGTGTCGGGTTCTTGTACAGGTCTGAATCCCTCAAAAGAAAGGAAAACACTTATATCCGGAATCACAGGGAGACGAGAACTCACCCATGGCATCTGTAGCCTGTTGCAGCACAAACGTCGGTAAGTAACTGTCCTGGGTACGGAACTTTACCTCTTACTCTTCTCATATGGGAACGCTGTTCCAGGATCCAGTACGGCTACACATCTCATCTGCACCTCTCGTGTCTGCTCCAACTCGGTCTGCACTGATTAAGCGTTGCGTGCCAGTTCGCCCCCTCACTCATGTGACAACTTGTCCACCAATGATTATGGAAGGATTGCAATTGTTTCCCATTCAAAAACCAAAAGTGTAAGGCGTCGTAGGGAAATAGTTCCAAAGAGTTAGATTAGAAATAGCCAGCACTGTCTTCGTAAAAAAAAAAAAAATCAAGGTTACAAACAGCTTCAGGTAGAATAACCATGTCAAGAAGTCACATGATTAGTGGTTATCCAAAATTAAGACCACTACAGGTATATATTTATTATTTTTTTTTAACCAATAGTATATCTATGATTAAGGCCACAGGCCTAAACATGAAAAGGGGAGTTATGGGATAGCACTAGAAAAGCTCAAGAGTCAATAAATTAAAAAAGGTGTATACCTAGTGAACTGATAGTGACATAAAAATGAAAAACTTTAAAATCCTAAATGTGGTGATTATACCAGATTGGTCAGATAAAGCACGACCATAAAAAAAAATATAATATGCTCATAAAAGACCACCGTGTGATCTGTGATTACCACCGTTAATAAAAAAGGATGGCCAACTAGTAGTTAAAATAATGTCTCAAAATAGAGGCATTAGGACCCAGTGGGTATAATAGGTGAAAAACAGTAAAGGTTCTCCCAGAGAAACGGATTGTTAATAAAGCGTGTTTATTTTATACATACATAGATTATATTAAAATAGTTAAAAAAATGAGATACAATAAAATATAAGGAGCTGTATATAAAATTATAAATAAAAAAAATTAAAAAATATGATGCTGGCGTCTAATTTACAAAACAAGTTATAACTATACAATCTAAGGCTTAGCTAACGTGTATATTGGGATTTAATCTGCAATATAACTTGTGACTCTTTGTCTTACTATACAATGTGAACGTATCCCAATGGAGGGATAAAAAAGAGCGCTGATGTTATAAAAGAAAAATAACACATGCAATGTAAAACGTATGGATTTCCATTGTGTTTGGTTAGACAATGATTTGGTATGCTATGTTTGATTTTATTTTTTCTGGAGTATTTGCAGTTGCGGTGATGTTCACCCCATCTGTTTCTCAGTTTTCTGGAGGTGCGGCCTACATATTGGAGGCCGCATATACACTCCATAAGGTAAACGGTGAAAGATGAATTACAGTTGAAAAAAATAGGAATTTGGAAATTCTCACCGGTAATTGTGGATTTGAAATTTTTGATCCCTGATTTGATAATTTTACAAGAACCGCATCCTGTTTTGCCACATTTGTAAATACCCTGAAGGCCAAATAATCCCTTGTTCTGAATTGGATTTTGTAATGTTCTATTGGAAAATTTGTGTTTCACTTTCTTACTGGGAGCTAGCTGATTTCTGAGTGTGGACGCTCTTTTATATATGATTCTTGGTGTTTCTTTTACCAAATATTTGAGAATGGGGTCCCTTTGTATTATATACCAATGTTTTTTTATAATGTGTTGTATTTTATGAAATGAAAAATAGTAGTGAGAGACAGCACCTTTTCAATCAGGGGCACAGGAAAGGGTTAGCCAAACCCCAATGTCAATTTCAAAAAGGTAATTTTCCAGCCTCCAATAGATTTTTAAAAGACCTTTATTAGTTTCTTACAGGGTCCATTATAACAACGACGTTTCAAACCTATAACAGGTTCTTAATCATGTTTATAGAATAGTGTACAGGTGTGTCTTTTATACCTGTCCATTTCCTATAAGATTACACAACAGTGCCATCATGTGGTCAAAATTTAAAATTACAAGTGATAAATAAAAATCTTCAGTTATTCAACTTCTTATGTATCTCAAATTGAATTTTTAAGCTATTTGCTATCTTCTTCTTGATTTTTATGTGTGTTTATCACATGCAACATTAAAACCAAAATGCTAATACATTTACAAATAAAACCTATACACATAAAAAATTCGGAATCAAATTTGCTACTACAGATAAATGCTACAATTATCAATTAGAAAAATAATGACCATTCAAATTCTTTGTTCAGACCTTCAGGTATCATGGTATTTAATTTATTAATCCAAAACATCTCCCTTCTTTTGAGCAATTGGTCCCTGTCACCTCCCCTCCTGGGTCTGTCAACTTGCTCAATGACTTGAAATCTCAGTTGACTGATGTTATGACCCATGGAGACGAAGTGACAGGAAACAGGAGCTTCTGTATTTTTATTTCTGATATTGGATTTGTGTTCAGTGATTCTTGTTCTTACCTCCCTACTAGTTTCACCTATATAAATCCTGGCACACGGACATTTAATGAGGTATATAGAGTATGTGCTTCTACATGTTAGATATTTTTTGATTGGATATTTAGTCCCCTTAATAGGGTGGAAAAATTCCTTCCCCTTTATTATGGAACTACAGTGACTACAATGTAGGCAAGGATAACAACCTCTATTATCGGGTCCTATTGATGTTTGAATGCTTTTCTTTTTGCTACCTATATCTGCTCTTACCAGTAAATCTCTCAGGTTCTTAGTTTTTTTGTAAGCTACTATGGGTATGTTTTTGAAATCTTCAACTTGAGGATTGCATTCTCGAAGTATGTGCCAGTATTTATTAATAATGTGTGATATTTTAGATCCTAAAGTGTTGTATTGGGTTACAAAAACCATTCTGTTTTCTTTTGTTTTATTTTTTGAGTTATTATCTTCCTTATTTTTAAAGTACTCTAATTGTTTTGTAATTAGTTCTTCTGGATATCCTCTTCTTTTGAATTTTTCTGCCATTTCTTTTAATCTTATATCACATTTCTTTTTGTCAGTCACTATTCTTTTCACTCTTTTAAATTGGCCTTGGGGTATGGCTTCTATTGTTTTTTTAGAGTGAAAGCTATCATATTGTAGTACTTTATTTTTGTCTGTGGGTTTCACATATAGATCAGTTTTTAGGAGGCCTTGTTCTTTATATACAAAAGTGTCCAAGAATGCCATTCCTGTTTCCTCAGTATTGAATGTGAATTTTAAACCTGTGACAGATGAGTTAAGATGTTCAACAAATTGCAATAGGCTACCAGTGTCACCCCACCATACGCCAAATATGTCATCCACAAATCTCCACCATGCTGCACCATATTGTAAAAATAATGGATTTGAGTATACAAATTTCTCTTCTATGTGGGACATAAAGATACTGGCATATGTTGGGGCGACACTGGAGCCCATCGCAGTACCCTGTTTTTGCAAATAAAAGGTGTCTTGGAATAGAAAATAATTTTGATATAGGATAACAGACAATAAATCTGTCAGAAACTGTATTTCTTTCTCAGTGTATTTATTATTCACTTTTAATGTGTTTGTCACAGCCTCAATGCCGCTGGTGTGCTTTATAGAGGTATATAAGCTAGTGACATCTAGTGTATATAGAATGCATTTGTCTCCAATTTGTCCAATATCTTTTAATTTTTCAAGAAAATCATTAGTGTCTTTCAGGTGAGAAGATGTCTCTAACAAGAAGGGCTGTAACACTTTATCTAGGAAGATTGCAATTTTTGAAAAAATAGAATTTACTCCTGCCACTATTGGGCGGCCTGGGGGTTGAAATTTATCTTTATGTATTTTGGGTGAAGCATAGATTACAGGTCTTACTGGATTTTTTTCCTATTAGGCACTCTTTAAATTCGGTAGTGATGATGCCATTCTTGACTGCTATATTGGTGATGTGCTCTATTTCTTTACTTATTTGTGTTGTGGGATCTCTAGTTAGGGCTTCATATACTGTGGTATCGTTTAATTGTCTTTGAATTTCATTTACATAGTCAGTTTTGTTTAGTAGCACTATTGCCCCGCCCTTATCTGCCTCCTTTATTATGATCTCTTTATTGTTTTTTAATTTGTTGATGGCATCTTGCTGTTTCTTATCAATTTGCACTAGTTCTCTCTTTTTATTTCTTTTTAGTAAGTTTTTTACTTCTTTTTGAACTAGTTTTGCAAATGTAGCTACACTGTATTGTGTTGGTGGGTTAAAATTACTCTTGCCTTTAATCCCATATGTTTTAGGATTGTTAAATTTTGTATCCTTGTTGATACTATCCTTTTTCATTATTACAGGTGTTTCTGTCATACTTGTGAGTGTAGAGAAATGTACCTTGAGTTTCAGTTTTCTAAAAAATATCTCTAAATCTTGTTCTATAACAAATTCATCATGCATATTAGATAAACAATACGATAAACCTTTATTTAAAATTTTATGTTCTATTTCTGATAAGGTGTAATTAGAAATGTTATGAACCAAATCATCCTCTGTAGTTTCTATATTGTGATACGACTCAGTATTGCTTTTAACTATAGTGTTGCCATTAAACTTAGTAGATGTTTTATTAAGTTTTGAAGTGCTAATATCTTCAGTGGTGTCCTTTGCTAAAGTGCTTTCTACATCAAAAGTGCTATTCAAATTTAAAGTGCTAATATTATTATCGGTATTGACCACTAATGTGTTCTCTAATTCTAAAGTGTCTGTGTCTTTAACAACATTACTTTCTAAAGTGTTTACATTGACTGGATTGGAAGTACTGTCTTCATTGTTAATATTTTTAACATTCAAAAACCTTTTGTTTGTGCTGGTGCTTAAATTACCATTGTGAATATTTAAGCGATACTCATAGTCTTTAATCATATTGTACATTTCATTGGATTGTCCATCATTTCTTTGGTGAATTGTCTCTTTAGAATGTCTATACACCGTATGTTTAGGTACAGTTTTCACTCTAAAAAAACAATAGAAGCCATACCCCAAGGCCAATTTAAAAGAGTGAAAAGAATAGTGACTGACAAAAAGAAATGTAATATAAGATTAAAAGAAATGGCAGAAAAATTCAAAAGAAGAGGATATCCAGAAGAACTAATTACAAAACAATTAGAGTACTTTAAAAATAAGGAAGATAATAACTCAAAAAATAAAACAAAAGAAAACAGAATGGTTTTTGTAACCCAATACAACACTTTAGGATCTAAAATATCACACATTATTAATAAATACTGGCACATACTTCGAGAATGCAATCCTCAAGTTGAAGATTTCAAAAACATACCCATAGTAGCTTACAAAAAAACTAAGAACCTTAGAGATTTACTGGTAAGAGCAGATATAGGTAGCAAAAAGAAAAGCATTCAAACATCAATAGGACCCGATAATAGAGGTTGTTATCCTTGCCTACATTGTAGTCACTGTAGTTCCATAATAAAGGGGAAGGAATTTTTCCACCCTATTAAGGGGACTAAATATCCAATCAAAAAATATCTAACATGTAGAAGCACATACTCTATATACCTCATTAAATGTCCGTGTGCCAGGATTTATATAGGTGAAACTAGTAGGGAGGTAAGAACAAGAATCACTGAACACAAATCCAATATCAGAAATAAAAATACAGAAGCTCCTGTTTCCTGTCACTTCGTCTCCATGGGTCATAACATCAGTCAACTGAGATTTCAAGTCATTGAGCAAGTTGACAGACCCAGGAGGGGAGGTGACAGGGACCAATTGCTCAAAAGAAGGGAGATGTTTTGGATTAATAAATTAAATACCATGATACCTGAAGGTCTGAACAAAGAATTTGAATGGTCATTATTTTTCTAATTGATAATTGTAGCATTTATCTGTAGTAGCAAATTTGATTCCGAATTTTTTATGTGTATAGGTTTTATTTGTAAATGTATTAGCATTTTGGTTTTAATGTTGCATGTGATAAACACACATAAAAATCAAGAAGAAGATAGCAAATAGCTTAAAAATTCAATTTGAGATACATAAGAAGTTGAATAACTGAAGATTTTTATTTCTCCAACATAGGTGTGTCCGGTCCACGGCGTCATCCTTACTTGTGGGATATTCTCTTCCCCAACAGGAAATGGCAAAGAGCCCAGCAAAGCTGGTCACATGATCCCTCCTAGGCTCCGCCTTCCCCAGTCATTCTCTTTGCCGTTGTACAGGCAACATCTCCACGGAGATGGCTTAGAGTTTTTTGGTGTTTAACTGTAGTTTTTATTATTCAATCAAGAGTTTGTTATTTTAAAATAGTGCTGGTATGTACTATTTACTCTGAAACAGAAAGGTGATGAAGATTTCTGTTTGTAAGAGTAAAATGATTTTAGCAACCGTTATTAAAATCGATGGCTGTTTCCACACAGGACTGTTGAGAGGAATTAACTTCAGTTGGGGGAAACAGTGAGCAGACTTTTGCTGCTTGAGGTATGACACATTTCTAACAAGACGATGTAATGCTGGAAGCTGTCATTTTCCCTATGGGATCCGGTAGGCCATTTTTATTACATAAGAAAAAAAAAAGGGCTTCACAAGGGCTTTTAAGACTGTAGACATTTTCTGGGCTAAAGCGATTGATATATAAGCATATTTTAATACTTCATAGCTTTGAGGAATTATTTTATTCTTGGGAATTATGTAAAATAACCGGCAGGCACTGTATTGGACACCTTATTCTCTAGGGGCTTTCCCTAATCATAGGCAGAGCCTCATTTTCGCGCCTCTATTGCGCACTTGTTTTTGGGAAGCATGACATGCAGATGCATGTGTGAGGAGCTCTGATACATAGAAAAGACTTTCTGAAGGCGTCATTTGGTATCGTATTCCCCTTTGGGCTTGGTTGGGTCTCAGCAAAGCAGATACCAGGGACTGTAAAGGTGTTAAATATAAAAACGGCTCCGGTTCCGTTATTTTAAGAGTTAAAGCTTTCAAATTTGGTGTGCAATACTTTTAAGGCTTTAAGACACTGTGGTGAAATTTTGGTGAATTTTGAACAATTCCTTCATACTTTTTCACATTTGCAGTAATAAAGTGTGTTCAGTTTAAAATTTAAAGTGACAGAAACGGTTTTATTTTAAAACGTTTTTTGTACTTTGTTATCAAGTTTATGCCTGTTTAACATGTCTGAACTACCAGATAGACTGTGTTCTGTATGTGGGGAAGCCAAGGTTCCTTCTCATTTAAATAGATGTGATTTATGTGACACAAAATTTAGAGAAAATGATGCCTCAAGTGAGGGGAGTAAGCATGGTACTGCATCATCCCCTCCTTCGTCTACACCAGTCTTGCCCACACAGGAGGCCCCTAGTACATCTAGTGCGCCAATACTCCTTACTATGCAACAATTAACGGCTGTAATGGATAATTCTATCAAAAACATTTTAGCCAAAATGCCCACTTATCAGCGAAAGCGCGACTGCTCTGTTTTAGAAAATACTGAAGAGCATGAGGACGCTGATGATATTGGTTCTGAAGTGCCCCTACACCAATCTGAGGGGGCCAGGGAGGTTTTGTCTGAGGGAGAAATTTCAGATTCAGGGAAAATTTCTCAACAAGCTGAACCTGATGTAATTACATTCAAATTTAAATTGGAACATCTCCGCGCCCTGCTTAAGGAGGTGTTATCTACTCTGGATGATTGTGAGAATTTGGTCATTCCAGAGAAATTATGTAAAATGGACAAGTTCCTAGAGGTCCCGGGGCCCCCCGAAGCTTTTCCTATACCCAAGCGGGTGGCGGACATTGTAAACAAAGAATGGGAAAGGCCCGGCATACCTTTCGTCCCTCCCCCTATATTTAAGAAATTGTTTCCTATGGTCGACCCCAGAAAGGACTTATGGCAGACAGTCCCCAAGGTCGAGGGGGCGGTTTCTACTCTAAACAAACGCACCACTATACCCATAGAAGATAGTTGTGCTTTCAAAGATCCTATGGATAAAAAATTAGAGGGTTTGCTTAAAAAGATGTTTGTTCAGCAAGGTTACCTTCTACAACCAATTTCATGCATTGTTCCTGTCACTACAGCAGCGTGTTTCTGGTTCGATGAACTAGAAAAGGCGCTCAATAAAGATTCTTCTTATGAGGAGATTTTGGACAGAATTCATGCTCTCAAATTGGCTAACTCTTTCACCCTAGACGCCACTTTGCAATTGGCTAGATTAGCGGCGAAAAATTCTGGGTTTGCTATTGTGGCGCACAGAGCGCTTTGGCTAAAATCTTGGTCAGCAGATGTGTCTTCCAAGAACAAATTGCTTAACATTCCTTTCAAGGGGAAAACGCTGTTTGGCCCTGACTTGAAAGAGATTATTTCTGATATCACTGGGGGCAAGGGCCACGCCCTTCCTCAGGATAGGTCTTTCAAGGCCAAAAATAAACCTAATTTTCGTCCCTTTCGCAGAAACGGACCAGCCCCAAGTGCTACGTCCTCTAAGCAAGAGGGTAATACTTCTCAAGCCAAGCCAGCCTGGAGGCCAATGCAAGGCTGGAACAAAGGTAAGCAGGCCAAGAAACCTGCCACTGCTACCAAGACAGCATGAGATGTTGGCCCCCGATCCGGGACCGGATCTGGTGGGGGGCAGACACTCTCTCTTCGCTCAGGCTTGGGCAAGAGATGTTCTGGATTCTTGGGCGCTAGAAATAGTCTCCCAAGGTTATCTTCTGGAATTCAAGGGGCTTCCCCCGAGGGGGAGGTTCCACAGGTCTCAATTGTCTTCAGACCACATAAAAAAACAGGCATTCTTACATTGTGTAGAAGACCTGTTAAAAATGGGAGTGATTCATCCTGTTCCATTAGGAGAACAAGGGATGGGGTTCTACTCCAATCTGTTCGTAGTTCCCAAAAAAGAGGGAACATTCAGACCAATCTTAGATCTCAAGATCCTAAAAAAGTTTCTCAAGGTTCCATCGTTCAAAATGGAAACCATTCGAACAATTCTTCCTTCCATCCAGGAAGGTCAATTCATGACCACGGTGGATTTAAAGGATGCGTATCTACATATTCCTATCCACAAGGAACATCATCGGTTCCTAAGGTTCGCATTTCTGGACAAGCATTACCAGTTTGTGGCACTTCCGTTCAGATTAGCCACTGCTCCAAGAATTTTCACAAAGGTGCTAGGGTCCCTTCTAGCGGTGCTAAGACCAAGGGGCATTGCAGTAGTACCTTACTTGGACGACATTCTGATTCAAGCGTCGTCCCTTCCACAAGCAAAGGCTCACACGGACATTGTCCTGGCCTTTCTCAGATCTCACGGGTGGAAAGTGAACGTAGAAAAAAGTTCTCTATCTCCGTCAACAAGGGTTCCCTTCTTGGGAACAATAATAGACTCCTTAGAAATGAGGATTTTTCTGACAGAGGCCAGAAAATCAAAACTTCTAAACTCTTGTCAAATACTTCATTCTGTTCCTCTTCCTTCCATAGCGCAGTGCATGGAAGTAATAGGTTTGATGGTAGCGGCAATGGACATAGTTCCTTTTGCGCGAATTCATCTAAGACCATTACAACTGTGCATGCTCAGTCAGTGGAATGGGGATTATACAGACTTGTCTCCGACGATACAAGTAGATCAGAGGACCAGAGATTCACTCCGTTGGTGGCTGTCCCTGGACAACCTGTCACAGGGGATGAGCTTCCGCAGACCAGAGTGGGTCATTGTCACGACCGACGCCAGTCTGGTGGGCTGGGGCGCGGTCTGGGGACCCCTGAAAGCTCAGGGTCTTTGGTCTCGGGAAGAATCTCTTCTCCCGATAAATATTCTGGAACTGAGAGCGATATTCAATGCTCTCAAGGCTTGGCCTCAGCTAGCAAAGGCCAAATTCATACGGTTTCAATCAGACAACATGACGACTGTTGCATACATCAACCATCAGGGGGGAACAAGGAGTTCCCTGGCGATGGAAGAAGTGACCAAAATCATTCAATGGGCGGAGACTCACTCCTGCCACTTGTCTGCAATCCACATCCCAGGAGTGGAAAATTGGGAAGCGGATTTTCTGAGTCGTCAGACATTTCATCCGGGGGAGTGGGAACTCCATCCGGAAATCTTTGCCCAAATTACTCTGTTGTGGGGCATTCCAGACATGGATCTGATGGCCTCTCGTCAGAACTTCAAGGTTCCTTGCTACGGGTCCAGATCCAGGGATCCCAAGGCGACTCTAGTAGATGCACTAGTAGCACCTTGGACCTTCAAACTAGCTTATGTATTCCCGCCGTTTCCTCTCATCCCCAGGCTGGTAGCCAGGATCAATCAGGAGAGGGCATCGGTGATCTTGATAGCTCCTGCGTGGCCACGCAGGACTTGGTATGCAGACTTGGTGAATATGTCATCGGCTCCACCATGGAAGCTACCTTTGAGACGGGACCTTCTTGTTCAAGGTCCGTTCGAACATCCGAATCTGGTCTCACTCCAACTGACTGCTTGGAGATTGAACGCTTGATCTTATCAAAGCGAGGGTTCTCAGATTCTGTCATTGATACTCTTGTTCAGGCCAGAAAGCCTGTAACTAGAAAAATCTACCACAAAATATGGAAAAAATATATCTGTTGGTGTGAATCTAAAGGATTCCCTTGGGACAAGATAAAAATTCCTAAGATTCTATCCTTTCTTCAAGAAGGTTTGGAGAAAGGATTATCTGCAAGTTCCTTGAAGGGACAGATTTCTGCCTTGTCTGTGTTACTTCACAAAAAGCTGGCAGCTGTGCCAGATGTTCAAGCCTTTGTTCAGGCTCTGGTTAGAATCAAGCCTGTTTACAAACCTTTGACTCCTCCTTGGAGTCTCAATTTAGTTCTTTCAGTTCTTCAGGGGGTTCCGTTTGAACCCTTACATTCCGTTGATATTAAGTTATTATCTTGGAAAGTTTTGTTTTTGGTTGCAATTTCTTCTGCTAGAAGAGTTTCAGAATTATCTGCTCTGCAGTGTTCTCCTCCTTATCTGGTGTTCCATGCAGATAAGGTGGTTTTGCGTACTAAACCTGGTTTTCTTCCGAAAGTTGTTTCTAACAAAAACATTAACCAGGAGATAGTCGTGCCTTCTTTGTGTCCGAATCCAGTTTCTAAGAAGGAACGTTTGTTGCACAATTTGGACGTAGTTCGTGCTCTAAAATTCTATTTAGATGCTACAAAGGATTTTAGACAAACATCTTCCTTGTTTGTTGTTTATTCTGGTAAAAGGAGAGGTCAAAAAGCAACTTCTACCTCTCTCTTTTTGGCTTAAAAGCATCATCAGATTGGCTTACGAGACTGCCGGACGGCAGCCTCCTGAAAGAATCACAGCTCATTCCACTAGGGCTGTGGCTTCCACATGGGCCTTCAAGAACGAGGCTTCTGTTGATCAGATATGTAAGGCAGCGACTTGGTCTTCACTGCACACTTTTACTAAATTTTACAAATTTGATACTTTTGCTTCTTCTGAGGCTATTTTTGGGAGAAAGGTTTTGCAAGCCGTGGTGCCTTCCATCTAGGTGACCTGATTTGCTCCCTCCCTTCATCCGTGTCCTAAAGCTTTGGTATTGGTTCCCACAAGTAAGGATGACGCCGTGGACCGGACACACCTATGTTGGAGAAAACAGAATTTATGTTTACCTGATAAATTACTTTCTCCAACGGTGTGTCCGGTCCACGGCCCGCCCTGGTTTTTTAATCAGGTCTGATAATTTATTTTCTTTAACTACAGTCACCACGGTATCATATGATTTCTCCTATGCAAATATTCCTCCTTTACGTCGGTCGAATGACTGGGGAAGGCGGAGCCTAGGAGGGATCATGTCACCAGCTTTGCTGGGCTCTTTGCCATTTCCTGTTGGGGAAGAGAATATCCCACAAGTAAAGATGACGCCGTGGACCGGACACACCGTTGGAGAAAGTAATTTATCAGGTAAACATAAATTCTGTTTTATCACTTGTAATTTTAAATTTTGACCACATGATGGCACTGTTGTGTAATCTTATAGGAAATGGACAGGTATAAAAGACACACCTGTACACTATTCTATAAACATGATTAAGAACCTGTTATAGGTTTGAAACGTCATTGTTATAATGGACCCTGTAAGAAACTAATAAAGGTCTTTTAAAAATCTATTGGAGGCTGGAAAATTACCTTTTTTAAATTGTATTTTATGAAAATCAGAATTGTATTGTGTTATAAAGATGGTTTCTTCCTCCCTGTTTAGATTTTTCGCTCTTTCAAGGGCCCTGTCTAGTAAAATGGGGGGATATTCTTTTTCAATAAACCTATTATATAATACTTTGTTTCAAAAAAGTATTATAGTCGCTACAATTTCGTCTCATCCTTCGAAATTTAGAAAACTATTGCTGTCAACATCTTTAAAATAGGTCTTGGATGTGATGTTGTGTTCTTCTAAACTAAGGATGAGATCTAGATATTCAATATTTCGTGTCTGAATATTGGCCGTAAATTTTAGGCCCATATCATTACAGTTTAAATGATCTATGAAATTGTTGGCCAACAATAGATCTCCTTCCCATAAAAAGATCAAATCATCTATATAACGGCCATAGAAGACCAGGTTCGCCCCAAAGTTTGCTGAATAGATATATTTTTCTTCAAAGAAACCCATGAACAGATTTGCAAAACTGGGGGCGAACCTGGTCCCCATGGCCGTTCCCTTAATTTGTAGGTAGAAATTGTCTTGGTATATGAAATAATTATGCTGTAAAATAAACAAAATGCTCTCTAAAATAAAATCACATTGTGTGCTTGGCAAATATATATCCTTATGAAGGTAATGTGAAATTGCTAATAAACCTAAATCATGCAAAATGTTCGAATATAAAGAACTGACATCACAGGTGATCCAAAAAAGATTTCTATTGTTGATATTGATTTTCTGTAAGTGTTGTAGTAAATGAGTGCTGTCATTGATGTATGATGGTAAAGTAACTACATGTTTTTGCAGATATTTGTCTATAAGATAAGTTGTATGTGAGATTTCCGATTCCAGCAATGATTGGGTGTCCTGGGGGATTTGTTTTGTTTTTGTGGATTTTGGGTAGATGATAATAGTGGGCAATACCTGGATTTTGTACTTTTAGAAAATCTTTCATTTTTGTTCAAGATTTTTGAGGTAAACCCTTTTTCTATCAGTTCTGTATAAGACTGTAGAAATTTGTCAGTGGGATCTCCTTGTAGTATTTGATAATATTCTTGGTCTCCTAAAATCCTGTCTGCTTCCCTAATATAATCTGCCAAATCCTGGATGACTATTCCGCCGGCTTTGTCGGCGTCGCGGATGATGATATTGGGGTTATTTTTAAGACTAGAAATAGCCTTTTGTTGGCTCATAAAACAATATTTTCTTTTTTTGTTCTTTGACCTCAATAAATTATCAAAATCTTCTAAGACCATACTGTGATACAGATCTATGTGATCCTTTCCTATATTAGTGGGATTGAAATTGGATTTATTTTTTACATCAGTGTGTATAAAACCATCGAACAGATGATTGGTAAGATCATTAGTTTCTGAATAAAGGCAAACTAAACTATTGTTTGGTGGCATGGAATCGGTCAAGATGGGTTGGGTCATTGAAAAGTCAATTTGGTCGTTTTTGAGTTTTTTATTTGCAAAGTATTTTTGCAAAGAAAGTTTGCGTGTGAAATTATTTAAATCCACAAAGATGTCAAACATTTTAGGCGTGTTTTGTGGACAGAAAGAAAGCCTTTGTTTTAAGACTCTTTTTTTCAGGGATGGATAATTTATGAGTGGAGAGATTAAAAATTCCCCGATCTAGTCTGAATAATTCCTTTTTCTTGGCGGCAAGGGCTCTGCCTCTAGAACCTCGTTTTCTGTAGTATGCGGTCTTTTGCCTGCTCTTATATGTGGACTTTCAGTTCTCATCAAAGGGGCTAACCCTAAAAAAGGAAATGGGCCATGACTCGTACAGGGACTCTCTATATCTGATGTGGATTCTCTGTGTTCAGTAGACAATAATCTGAATCTGTTGGGATGTTCAAATGTTTCTTGATGCAAATTATGATGTGCATTGTTATGGTGAGAATTAGGTTCAATATTTCCAGATGTAGATATTGATTCCCTAAATGAATGTGTATTCGGTGTGGCATATTCTGAATGTTGATAGTAGTGATTGTTATTGTTTTGTCTTCCATAATGGAAATCTTTATTACTGGACGATTGTCCTCCTGATTGTTGATTGTGTTGTGGTTGAAATGATTTGTTGAAATTGTATTGTTGTACTTGTTTGTAATTGTGTTGCTGTGCTTGTTTGTATTGGTATGAGTGTTGTGTTTGTGTTTGTTGATTATAATTGTTATTGTAATGATTTCTATGATAATGTTGGTTCCTATGGGGTCCACCATTGTAATTATGATAATGTTGTGATCTGTTGTAGTTTGTGTTAGGAATGTGAGATGTTTTGTTGTGATGCCAGGGATTAGTGGTGTATGATTGTAAAGATGTGTGATTAGTGTTACTTTGAGTATATGATGCCTTCTGTCTTTTGTTGTTATTATTATTATTATTATTTCCCCTATGTTGGACTTTAGTCCATTCGTTCTGACTGTTGGAATTATTGACTATGTGTTCTTGCGTGTCATTCTTGCGATTATATGTATATACGCAATCATCTTCATGATCTCTCTGTAATTTCTTGTTCTTATTGGTGACTAAATTTTCCTGATATCTATCAGTCCTTTCACTAATGTCCTTATTAATTTTATTGTATTCTGGGTTCTGTTGATAGACTATTAAATCTGTTTGAATTTTTTCTATGTTAACACTGCACTGATTGTAAAGTTGTCTCCTACGGTCTATTAAAATTTTTATAAGATTAAAAGAACATTCATCTAACGCTTCATACCATCTTTTGATGGTTTCTGCATCATCTTTAAATGAGCAATGTTTTAAAAGTCTCAGACCTCTGGGAATATGTTTAATTTCCAAATATTTTTCTAATGTGGTCAAGGCCCACCAATGTCTGTTTTCTTTATTGATTTCTTCTTCTAATAAATAGAAAAGATCCCTCATAGGTTTAATTTCATGGGTTTCTGATAGGATTTCTACAATAGAAATATCCTTAGATAAATTAAAGCCCATACGTTTTGGAATTCCTTTCTTCTTTCGATTGCATGTTTGATATATATGCACAAAACTATATGTTTACACTATTTGTATTACTGTAGTAGAATTGGTGGTGATAGATAGTTTGATTGTTTCTAGAGGATAGTGTAGTAGCACTGAATATTAAAATGTTGGCTATAAGTGGTAGCTGCCTGTGAGGACACAAGACAATAGGAGTGATTTAAAAATAATATGTGTGGTGTTAGTTAATGAGAGTGACTATCCGTAAGGCTCAAAAAGTGTATATGAGGTAATATTGCAATGTGCGTGTTGTGTATTTCTTGAAGGAGTGTGCAACAATAGTAATGTGTGAAAATAGGTGTTCGTAATATGCGTGTTAAATGTGGTGTTGGGCAGTGGTAATATGTGTGTTAATAATATCGTAATAAGCGTGTTAAATGTGGTATTATGCAATAATGATTGCTAACCCCGAAAAGAAAATGTGTTGGAAAGTAGGTGAGGTATTCTTACTATGTGCCTGTTGGAGGGCGTGATAACTGACAGCATTCACTGTCTTACATGGGATATCTTCATTAACTATTGGTGAAGATGTTAATGTGGGCGTGTTAGATCGATGTACATTCTCGCAATCAGGAAGACAATTGATTGGTTTGAATTGTCAACCTGCGTGAAAAACACGTTCAGGGATGTTTTGTTGATCAGTGTGCGTCAGTAAGCGTCTCAGCTCCTCAGAGTGCAGTGCAAAAAAAGAAACAAAGAAATTGTGTAATAAATCAAATAAAAAGTGTATAAGAAATTGTTGGCTTGTGCGATAATCCTTCTGTAAGTGATGGCACTAGTAAGTACGATGTAAAACTAGCAGTGTTGATATCCCTGTGGACGGTGCTCGGTGTGTTGTACCGATGTTGTATTGTGCCTGTTTCGAGGAGGTGTGGGTTTAACAGAAGGTTGTAAAACAAGTGGATGGCAAAATGTATGCAAAGTGATATTTGTGATGAATGTGTTGAATGCAGTGTTGGCTGATAATGATTCCCGTCCGTGATATGTACTAGCTATAATAATAGCGTGTGAAAAAGCTCAATGGTATGTTAATAATGGCGTGTTGATCAGTAAACTGTCTAACAATAAGAAAATGGAATTGATTGGTTTAAAAATCAACCCGTGTAAAATATCGTAGTATATTGTTTAGTGAGGCAGTTTGTGTTAGTGGGCCATCTCAAAAGATCCGTAAATATGATATATGCCCGTTTTGCATAATAAAATATCACTAATGCCCAAGTAATACAAGAGGAAATATGGTAACTGTTGATATTCTAAATGCTGCAGTGTATCAGCTAGAAATGGTTTAGAATTCAACAGTTAAACGACAACAAGTAGAAAATAGAAATATGAAAAATATAGTAAAAACAACCATAGACGGACAGTGGAAAAATATAATAATAGATAAAATAATGATTTTAAAACTGAGAATGGTCAAATGTGCAAAAAATATGCAGGTATGAAAAAACAGGTATAACAATCACTTAGTCAGCTGCTGCTTTGTATGCTCTCAAAAGAAAGAAAATGAACGTATCCCAATGGAGGGATAAAAAAGAGCGCTGATGTTATAAAAGAAAAATAACACATGCAATGTAAAACAAGGTGATATACTTTGAATATAGTAGATCAGGTCTACCATATTAGTCCCGTAAAATGTCCATAAGCTGATGGTAACTTTGAAGGAATAGAGGTATCCTCCTATTAAGTATGGTGAGTCAGGCTGCTCCTCTTGATCCCAGAGAGTATAGGACAACTGTTAAAATACAAAGAGTAGAAAGAGGGCGCCACAATAGCGTGATACCGTCTGGATATGCAGGTACAAATAAAAGTAAGTATTATGCTTACCAAATGGTGTGGCACTGTGCTGTGACCAGTGCAAGAAAGCAGGCTAGCACTTATCAGTGGCTAGTACACTGTGGAAGCCAAGCTCCAAAAGCACTTGTCCTAGTTATATCTTTGTATATGCCTCCTGTTGGCCGGACTCCAGGTGCTGCAAAGGTGTAATCTTTTGTATGTTGTTCAGTTGGTATTGATAAACCACAACACAGACAACTTCAAATAAAATGGCTTTTAATACTTATGACGCGTTTCTCAACCTCAAACAGGTTGTTTCATCAGATAAAAAAGTGAATGCCATCATTAACAATTGTTGACAATTTATACACATATGTGTGTCTAAAAAGGAAGTTGTCATCAGATGTTCTAATCCAATAGAAATACATGTGTGTGCATTCAGCTGTGGAAACCAAATCAGGCTCCCAGCTGTTACAAATTGGGAATTTAGACAGAGTAACAAGGTTAAAATAAGATATGTGTATATATAAGAATCTAAACTTTTAACCTGTTGGCTACATTGTGAAAATAAAACAGCGTTATCACTTTGTTTTCATTAAAAATTAATACATATATAACCTCACTTAATAGTTTGTTGTAATGGACACATTTTTTTTAAAATATAAATAAAAATATATTTGATTGTAAAAGGAAAAGTGTATGTATATGAAAAATGGATTATTCATTGAATAATGAGAATCTGGAAAAGAGTATAAACTTTTAACCTGTTGGTTGCATTGTGAAAGTGGAAAAATAAAAACAAACAGGTTAAAAGTTTATACTCTTTTCCAGATTCTCATTATTCAATGAATAATCATTTTTTCATATACATACACTTTTCCTTTTACAATCAAATATATTTTTATTTATATTTTAAAACAACTGTGTCCATTACAACAAACAGGTTAAAAGTTTAGATTCTTATATATACACATATCTTATTTTAACCTTGTTACTCTGTCTAAATTCCCAATTTGTTTGAGGTTGAGAAAAGCGTCATAAGTATTAAAAGCCATTTTATTTGAAGTTGCCTGTGTTGTGGTTTATCAATACCAACTGAACAACACACAAAAGATTACACCTTTGCAGCACCTGGAGTCCGGCCAACAGGAGGCATATACAAAGATACAACTAGGACAATGCTTTTGGAGCTTGGCTTCCACAGTGTACTAGCCACTGATAAGTGCTAGCCTGCTTTCTTGCACTGGTCACAGCACAGTGTCACACCATTTGGTAAGCATAATACTTACTTTTATTTGTACCTGCATATCCAGACGGTATCACGCTATTGTGGCGCCCTCTTTCTACTCTTTGTATTTTACTATACAATGTGTCTGTATTTATGTGAACATCCAAATTGAATCAAATTTAGCAATTAGTGATGCAGATATTAGCATAAGACAAACAGTGAGTTCACAGTAAGTCCTACAAAGATAAAAAAAACTTCTGCTAGTATCAGAATGTTTATTCTTGTTGTTATATAACCTTATTCAAGTGCCCGTTTCCGATATTCCTTGTAACCAGTTCAAGCGTCCATTTCCGATATTCCTTGTAACCAGTTGCCAGACAAGCTAGTCCGAGTTGTTTCCAAACAATTGTTTCAATGTGTTCATGTTCTTAGATGAAGTTCCAGGTTAAAGTGTCATTTGTGATCACCTTGTAACATTACAGGCCTAAACATGTCAGGCAGAGTTATTCTACCTGAAACTGAAACTTTTTGAGATAAACCAAATAAAACATTGTTTCTCTTACATTGGTGTGTCTGGTCCACAGCTTCATCCTTACTTGTGGGATATTCTCTTCCCCTACAGGAAATGGCAAAGAGAGCACACAGCAAGAGCTGTCCATATAGCCCCCCCCTCTGGCTCCGCCCCCCAGTCATTCTCTTTGCCGCTCTGAACAAGTAGCATCTCCACGGGGATGGTAAAGAGTATGTGGTGTTAGTTGTAGTTTTTATTTCTTCTATCAAGAGTTTGTTATTTTAAAATAGTGCCGGTTTGTACTATTTACTCTACAACAGAAAGTGATGAAGAGTTCTGTTAAAAGAGGAGTATGATTTTAGCACCAGTAACTAAAATCCATTGCTGTTCCCATGCAGGACTGTTGAAACCAGAGAACTTCAGTTGGGGGGAACAGTTTGCAGACTTTTCTGCTCCAGGTATGACCAGTCTATTTTCTAACAAGACATAGTAATGCTAGAAGACTGTCAGTTTTCCCTTATGGGATCGGTAAGCCATTTTCTTAGACTCATAACAGAATTAAGGCTTATAAAATGGGCTCTATTCTGGTTGACACTATTGTGGGCTAAATCGATTGGTTTATATCATATTTATATTTCATTTGGAGTGTTTTGTGTATTTGAAAACACTTTTGGGAACGTTTTTATTTTGCCTGGCAGTTGTTTAGACGCCTAATCTAGTCAGGAAGGCCCCTTCACTCTGGTATGCAGAGGGAGGAGGCCTCATTTTTGCCCCTCTGTTACGCAGTTACTTCCAGAGGCAGTGCATGCAGCTTCATGTGAGAGGGTCCTGTGGCTAACAAACAGACTCAGGAAGGCTTATTTCTGTGGTGAATAACCCCTAGGGAAGGTAAAAGCCGCAGCAAGTCTGTGGCAGGGACTGTAGTGTGTTTAAACTGGTAAATTGAACAAATAGCTCCGGTTTGCTCATTTAAGGGTTTAGAGACTTGAAATTTGGTGTGCAATACTTTCAAGGCATTAAGACACTGGGGTGTAAATTTTGTAAAGATCGGATATTTCCTTCATAGTTTTTCAAACATTCAGAAATAAAGTGTGCTCTTTTTATTATTTAAAGAGACAGTAACAGTTTTGTTTAAAAACGTTTTTATTGCATTAATAGCCTGCCAAATTCTGTCTAACATGTCTGTACCTTCAGATAGCATATGTTCTGTGTGTATGGAGGCCAAGGTGGTTCCCCCTTTAAATGTATGTACAAATTGTGCCATGGCGTCCAAACAAAGTAAGGACAGTACTGTCATATTTAATAAGGTTGCCCAAGATGATTCTTCAACTGAAGGTAGTGGGGATAGCTCATCATCCTCTCCTTCTGTGTCAACACCAGTTTTGCCCGTGCAGGCGATACCTAGTACATCTAGCGCGCCAATGCTTGTTACTATGCAGCAATTAACTGCAGTAATGGATAATTCTATAGCAAATCTTTTATCCAAACGGCCAGCATTTCCCAGAAAGCGTGATTGCTCAGTTTTAAACACAGAGGATGAGCAAGTTGGCGCTGATGATAATTTATCTGTTATACCCTCACATCAATCTGAATTGGCAGTGAGGGAGGGTCTGTCTGAGGGAGACATTTCTGATTCAGGAAAAGTTTCTCAGCAGACAGAACCTGATATTGTGGCATTTAACTTTAAGTTAGAACAACTCTGCTTCCTGCTTAAGGAGGTGCTAACTATTCTCGATGATTGTGACTCTTTGGTGATTCCAGAGAAGTTCAAAAATGGACAAATTCTTAGAGATCCCTGTGCACGCTGATGCCTTTCCGATACCCAAGAGGGTGGCGGACATAGTGACTAAGGAGTGGAAGAAGCCAGGTGTACCTTTTGTTCCACCTCCTATATTTAAGATAATGTTCCCCATTGTCGACCCCAGAAGGGACGCATGGCAAACGGTCCCTAAGTTTGAGGGGGCAGTTTCAACGTTAGCCAAGCGTACAACTATTCCTATTGAGGACAGTTGCGCTTTCAAATATCCTATGGATAAAAAATTGGAAGGACTGCTTTAAAAGATATTTGTTCAGCATGGTTTCCTTCTTCAACCAATTTCGTGCATTATTCCTGTCACCACGGCAGCATCTTTTTGGTTCGAGGAACTAGAAAATTCGCTCCAAAAGGAGACTCCATATGATGAAGTCATGGACAGAATTCACGCACTAAAGTTGGCTAATTCCTTTATTTTGGATGCCGCTTTTCAATTGGCTAAGTTAGCGGCGAAAAATTCAGGTTTTGCAATAGTGGGGGCAGAGCGCTTTGGCTAAAATTTTGGTCGGCGGATGTGTCGTCCAAAACAAAATTGCTTAATATTCCTTTCAAGGGTAAGACCCTTTTCGGGCCGGAATTGAAAGAGATTATTTCATACATCACTGGGGGAAAGGGCTATGCCCTCCCACAGGATAGGCCTTTCAAGGCTAAGAACAAATCTAATTTTTGTTCCTTTCGCAATTTCAGGAATGGACCGACTCCTATCTCTGCAGCCTCTAGACAAGAGGGTAAACTAAACCAGCATGGAAACCATTGCAAGGCTGGAACAAGGGTAAACAGGCCAAGAAGCCTGCTGCTGCTACCAAGACAGCATGAAGGGGTAGCCCCCGATCCGGGACCAGATCTAATAGTGGGCAGACTTTCTCTCTTTGCTCAGGCTTGGGCAAGAGATGTTCCGGATCCCTGGGCACTAGAAATAGTCTCTCAGGGGTATCTTCTAGAATTCAAGGAACTTCCTCCAAGGGGAAGGTTCCACATATCTCGCTTATCTTCAGACCAGATAAAGAGACAGGCATTCTTACATTGCGTAGGAGACCTATTAAAGATGGGAGTGATACACCCAGTTCCAACAGCGGAACAAGGTCTGGGTTTTTACTCAAACCTGTTTGTAGTTCCCAAAAAAGAGGGAACTTTCAGACCAATTCTGGATCTAAAAATTCTAAACAAATTCCTCAGAGTTCCATCATTCAAAATGGAAACAATTCGGACAATTTTACCAACAATCCAGGAGGGTCAATATATGACTACCGTGGACTTAAAGGATGCGTACCTGCATATTCCTATCCACAAAGATCATCATCAGTTCCTGAGGTTCGCCTTCCTGGATAAACATTACCAGTTTGTGGCTCTTCCATTCGGTTTAGCCACTGCTCCCAGAATTTTCACAAAGGTGCTAGGGTCCCTTCTAGCGGTTCTAAGACCGAGGGGCATTGCTGTGTAGCACCTTACCTAGACAACATTCTAATCCAAGTGTCGTCCCTTTCCAAAGCAAGGGCTCATGCAGACATTGTTTTAGCCTTTTTCAGGTCTCACGGGTGGAAGGTGAACGTAGAAAAGAGTTCCCTGTCCCCGTCCACAAGGTTTCCCTTTCTGGGAACAATAATAGATTCTGTAGAAAGGAAGATTTTCCTGACAGAGGTCAGAAAATTAAAGCTTCTAAACGCTTATCAAGTTCTTCAATCTATTCCTCAGCCTTCCATAGCTCAGTGCATGGAGGTAATAGGATTAATGGTTGCAGCAATGGACGTGGTTCCTTTTGCTCGAATTCATCTAAGACCATTACAACTGTGCATGCTCAATCAGTGGAATGGGGATTATGCAGACTTGTCTCCCCAGATTCAAGTAGACCAGGTAACCAGAGACTCACTCCGCTGGTGGTTGACTCAGGATCACCTGTCTCAGGGAATGAGTTTCCGCAGACCAGAGTGGGTCATTGTCACGACCGACGCCAGTCTCTTAGGCTGGGGCGCGGTCTGGGACTCCCTGAAAGCTCAGGGTCTTTGGTCTCTGGAAGAGTCTCTCCTCCCGATAAACATTTTGGAACTGAGAGCGATATTCAATGCGCTCCTGGCCTGGTCTCACCTAGCGAAGGCCAGATTCATAAGATTTCAGTCGGACAACATGGCGACTGTAGCGTACATCAATCATCAGGGGGGAACAAAGAGTTCCTTGGCGATGAGAGAGGTATCCAAGATCATCAAATGGGCGGAGGATCACTCCTGCCACCTATCTGCAATTCACATCCCAGGAGTAGACAACTGGGAGGCGGATTATTTAAGTCGTCAGACTTTCCATCCAGGGGAGTGGGAACTCCACCCGGAGGTCTTTGCCCAGTTAACTCAACTATGGGGCACTCCAGATATGGATCTGATGGCGTCTCGTCAGAACTCCAAGGTTCCTCGATACGGGTCCAGATCCAGGGATCCCAAGGCGACACTAGTGGATGCATTGGTTGCGCCTTGGTCTTTCAATCTAGCTTATGTGTTTCCACCGTTCCCTCTCCTTCCCAGGCTTGTAGCCAGGATCAAACAGGAGAAGGCCTCGGTGATTCTAATAGCTGGTGAATATGTCATCGGCTCCACCATGAAAGCTACCTTTGAGACTGGATCTTCTAGTACAACGTCCATTCGAACATCCAAATCTAGTCTCTCTGCAACTGACTGCTTGGAAATTGAACACTTGATTCTATCTAAGCGTGGGTTTTCAGATTCAGTTATAGATACTCTGGTTCAAGCCAGAAAACCTGTAACTAGGAAAATTCACCATAAGATATGGCAAAAATATATCCGTTGGTGTGAATCCAAGGGATTCTCTTGGAGTAAAATTAAAATTCCTAGGATACTTTCCTTTCTCCAAGAGGGTTTGGATAATGTTTTGTCATCTAGTTCTTTAAAGGGACAGATATCTGCTCTGTCTGTTTTGTTACACAAGGGGGTTCAGGGGGTTCCGTTTGAACCCATGCATTCCATAGATATTAAGTTACTATCTTGGAAAGTTCTGTTTTTGGTTGCTATTTCTTCTGCTAGAAGAGTTTCTGAATTATCTGCTTTGCAGTGTACTTCTCCCTATCTGGTGTTCCATACAGATAAGGTAGTTTTACGTACCAAGCCTGGTTTTCTTCCAAAAGTGGTTTCCAACCGGAATATTAACCAGGAAATAGTTGTTCCTTCTCTGTGTCCGAATCCAGTTTCAAAGAAGGAACGTTTGTTACACAACCTAGATGTGGTCCGTGCTTTAAAATTCTATTTAGAAGCAACAAAGGATTTCAGACAGACATCATCCTTGTTTGTCGTTTATTCTGGTAAGAGGAGAGGGCAGAAAGCTACTGCTACCTCTCTTTCTCTATGGCTGAAAAGCATCATCCAATTGGCTTATGAGACTGCCGGACGGCAGCCTCCTGAACAAATTACAGCTCACTCTACTAGAGCTGTGGCTTCCACATGGGCCTTCAAGAACGAGGTTTCTGTTGATCAGATCTGTAAGGCAGCGACTTGGTCTTCTCTGCATACTTTTGCCAAATTTTGCAAATTCGATACTTATGCTTCTTCGGAGGCTGTTTTTGGGAGAAAGGTTTTGCAAGCCGTGGTGCCTTCCGTTTAGGTAACCTGACTTGCTCCCTCCCTTCATCCGTGTCCTAAAGCTTTGGTATTGGTTCCCACAAGTAAGGATGAAGCCGTGGACCGGGCACACCAATGTAGGAGAAAACAGAATTTATGTTTACCTGATAAATTTCTTTCTCCTACGGTGTGTCCGGTCCACGGCCCGCCCTGGCTTTTAGTCAGGTTTAAAAAAATGTATTCCATACACTACAGTCACCACGGCACCCTATAGTTTCTCCTTTTTCTCCTAACCGTCGGTCGAATGACTGGGGGGCGGAGCCAGAGGGGGGGCTATATGGACAGCTCTTGCTGTGTGCTCTTTTATGGGACATATGTTTGAGGGTACACTTTTTATGGGACATATGTTTGAGGGTACACTTGGCGTATTTAAGGGTTTTTATAACCCACATGGCTTTCAAAAAAAGGTTTTTGTGTAGGCCCCAGCAACATCGAGTGAGAGGGGCGGGGCCTATTTTTGCGCCTCAGTTGCACACTTCGTTGATGCAGGCTAGCAGCAAGCAAGTCTCCAGAGGTCCTGGTACTCTTCTGGGGCCCAATTGAAGCTTTATTCCCACATAATCGTTCCCTAAGGGCAGGTAGGGCCACAGCAGAGCTGTGGCAAGGTGGTGACAGTTTTTTTTTTACCGGTTTTAGACATTTGTCAATCCGTTTTTTTTCATTTGGGGGTATATTGCTTAGATATTTGTGGTGCAATCTTACTATAAATTAGTGGGTGTACTGTAAAAATTTCGGAAAATTTGAGGCAATTTTAAGCATTTTTGCAGTTTGTGTATGTCTTTTTTTTTTCTCTTAAAGGCACAGTACCATTTTTGAAAATTGTGTTTTTTTCATTAAATAAAGTGTTTTCCAAGCTTGCTTGTCTCATTACTAGCCTGTTCAACATGTCTGACATTGAGGAAACTCATTGCTCAATTTGTTTAGATGCCATTGTGGAACCCCCTCTTAGAATGGGTCCCACTTGTACTGATCTGTCTATAAATTGCAAACAGCATATTTTGACTTATAAGAGTTTGGCATTGGATGATTCTCAGACAGAAGGAAATCAGGTTTTGCCATCTAGTTCTCCCCAAGTGTCACAACCAGTTACGCCCGCACAAGCGACCCCAAGTACTTCTAGTGCGTCTAATTCTTTCAACCTACAAGATATGGCCTCAGCTATGAATACTACCCTTACAGAGGTTTTATCTAAACTGCCAGGGTTGCAAGGGAAGTGCAGTAGCTCTGGTTTAAGAACAAATGCTGAGCCTTCTTACGCTTTAGTTGCCGTATCCGATACTCCCTCACAATGTTCTGAGGTAGGGGTGAGGGATTTGCTATCTGAGGGAGAGATTTCTGATGCAGGAAGGTTACTCCCTCAGACAGATTCAGATATGACGGCATTTAAATTTAAGCTAGAACACCTCAGTTTATTGCTCAGGGAGGTTTTAGCGACTCTGGATGATTGTGACCCTATTGTAGTTGCAGAGAAATTGTGTAAAATGGACAAATATCTAGAGGTTCCTGTTTACACTGATGTTTTTCCGGTCCTTAAGAGGATTTCGGACATTGTTACTAATGAGTGGGGTAGACCAGGTATTCCGTTCGCTCCCCCTCCTGTTTTTAAGAAAATGTTTCCCATATCTGACACCATGAGGGACTCATGGCAGATGGTCCCTAAGGTGGAGGGAGCTATTTCTACTCTGGCTAAGCGTACAACTATACCTATTGAAGACAGTTGTGCTTTCATTGATCCTATGGATAAAAAAAATAGAGGGTCTCCTAAAGAAAATTTTTGTTCATCAAGGTTTTCTTCTTCAACCCATAGCGTGCATTGTTCCTGTAACCACTGAAGCTGTCTTTTGGTTTGAGGCTCTAGAAGAGGCTCTTCAGGTGGAGACCCCACTAGAGGATATTCTGGACAGAATTAAGGCTCTTAAGATAGCTAATTCTTTTATTACAGACACCGCTTTTCATCTCGCTAGCGGCAAAGAATTCAGGTTTTACCATTTTAGCGCATAGATCGTTATGGCTTAAGTCCTGGTCGGCTGATGTGTCATCAAAATCTAAGCTTTTGACCATCCCTTTCAAAGGTAAAACCCTATTCGGGCCTGTACTGAAAGAGATCATTTCAGACATCACTGGGGGGAAGGGTCATGCCCTTCCACAAGATAAGTCAAATAAGACAAGGACCAAACAAAATAATTGTTGTTCCTTTCGAAACTTCAAGGGTGGTCCCGCTTCCTCTTCCCCTTCTGCAAAGCAAGAGGGGAACTTTGCTCAATCCAAGCCAACTTGGAGACCTAACCAGGCTTGGAACAAGGGTAAACAGGCCAAAAAGCCTGCTGCTGCCACTTAGACAGCATGAAGGGGTAGCCTCCGATCCTGGACTGGATCTAGTAGGGGGCAGACTCTCTCTCTTTGCTCAGGCCTGGGCAAGAGACGTTCAGGACTCCTGGGCCGTAGAAATTGTAACCGAGGGGTATCTTTTAGATTTCAAAGATTCTCCTCCAAGGGGGAGATTCCATCTTTCTCAATTGTCTGTAAACCAGACAAAAAGAGAGGCGTTCTTACGCTGTGTAGAAGACCTTTTCTCTTACTTGGTGTATCCAGTCCACGGATTCATCCTTACTTGTGGGATATTCTCAATCCCTACAGGAAGTGGCAAAGAGAGCACACAGTAAAGCTGTCCATATAGCTCCCCTCAGGCTCCGCCCCCCAGTCATTCTCTTTGCCGCTTTAACAAGTAGCATCTCCACAGGAGGGTAAAGAGTTTGTGGTGTTAGATTTGTAGTTTTTATTTCTTCAAGAGTTTGTTATTTTAAAATAGTGCCAGTTTGTACTATTTACTCTGAGGCAGAAAGTGATGAAGATTTCCGCTGAGAGGAAAAATATTTTAGCATGTTGTAACTAAAATCCATTGCTGTTCCCACGCAGGACTGTTGAGTACCGGAGCACTTCAGTTGGGGGGAACAGTTTGCAGGCTTTACTGCTTAAGTTATGCTCAGTCATTTTTTTCTAACAAGACCTGGTAATGCTAGAAGACTGACAGAAATCCCCATGAGGGAAGGTAAGCCATTTTCTGAAACGCAGTATAGAAGGATGGCTTCAGTTAAGGGCTTAAATACTGGTAAACACTGTGATGGGCTAAATCGATTACTTTTAGTGTAATCTTATATTTGTTCAAGTGTTTTGGACGTTGGAAACACTTTTGGGGTTTTTACTACGCCTAATCTGACTGAGGAAGGCCCCATAACTCTGGAATGAAGAGGGAGGGGGCCTCATTTTCGCGCCTCAGTTGCGCAGTTGATTTGCAAGACAGCTTCATGCAGCTTCATGTGTAGAGTCCTGAGAGTGCAGGAGGACTTCAGGGAGGCTTATTTTTCTTCTACAAATAACCCAAAAGGAAGGTAGGGCCACAGCAAAGACACTGTGCTGTAGTGTGTTAAACCGGTAGTTTATTTCAATTTGCTCCGGTTTGGGCAATAAGGGGTTAATTGATTTGAAAATTTGTGTGCAATCATTTCAAAGCATTAGGATCATGTGGTGAAAATTTCATAAAGATCAGATGTTTTTTGGTGATTTGGTAAAAAAAAGTGTGTGCTTTTTATTATTTAAAGACACAGTAAAAAAAATTTCAAAAAGTGATTTTTACGGTATTGTAGTGCTGTCTAAGTCTGTCAAACATGTCTGAGTCTTCAGATAGACCTTGTTCTTTATGTTTAAAACCCATGGTGGTACCCCCATTGCATTTATGTTTAAACTGTGCTAAAACATCTAAGCATTTTAAAGACCATCCAGTGACACTTAAAAATGTAGCCCAAGATGATTCCTTAACGGAAGGTAATGAGGATAGTCCTTCTTCCTCTCCCCATGTGTCGACACCAGTTACGCCCGCGCAAGCGATGCCTAGTACCTCTAGCGCATTGGCCCCTATTACTTTACAACAATTAGCAGCAGTAATGGATAATTCCCTTGCAGCATTTTTATCCAAACTGCCAGTTTTTCCAAAAAAGCGAGATAGCTCAGTTTTAAATACAGAGGATGAGCAATCAGAAGCTTTGGATGATTTATCTGTAGTACCCTCACAACACTCAGAAGTAGAGGGACGGTCTGTCTGAGGGAGAAATTTCTGACACAGGAAAAGTTTCTCAGCGGGCAGAGTCAGATTCCTTAGCGTTTAAATTTAAGCTGGAACACCTCCGCGTCCTGCTTAAGGAGGTTTTAGCTACGCTGGATGATTGTGACCCCATGGTGGTCCCAGAAAAATTGTGTAAGATGGACAGGTTTTTAGAGGTCCCTGTATACACTGAGGCATTCCAGAGGGAGACTTCATACGATGAGGTCATGGATAGAATTCATGCTCTAAAGCTGGCTAATTCTTTTATCACTGATGCCGCTTTCCAATTAGCTAAGTTAGCGGCGAAAAACTCAGATTTTGCCATCATGGCATGAAGAGCGCTTTGGCTCAAATCGTGGTCGGCGGATGTGTCGTCCAAAACGAAACTGTTAAATATTCCCTTCAAGGGGAAAACCATATTCGGCCCAGTGCTGAAAGAAATTATTTCGGATATCACTGGGGGCAAGGACCATGCCCTTCCACAAGATAGGCCGTTTAAGGCCAAAAACAAGGCTAATTTTCGCTCCTTTCGCAACTTCAGGAGCGGACCTGCTGCAACCTCTGCTGCCGCAAAGCAAGATAACGCTTCCCAGCCCAAAGCAACCTGGAAACCCTTGCAGGGCTGGAATAAGGGTAAACAGGCCAAGAAGCCTGCTCCTGCTACCAAGACAGGGATCGGATCTTGAAGGGGGCAGACTTTCTCTCTTTGCTCAGGCTTGGGCAAGATGTTCCAGATCCCTGGGCATTAGAAATAGTTGCTCAGGGGTACCTTCTAGAATTCAAGGATTCTCCCCCAAGGGGAAGGTTCCACATTTCTCGTTTGTCTTCAGACCAAACAAAGAAACAGGTGTTCTTACGCTGTGTAGAAGATCTTCTAAAGATGGGAGTGATACACCCAGTTCCAATTGCAGAACAAGGACTGATATTTTACTCAAACCTGTTCGTAGTTCCCAAAAAGGAAGGAACTTTCAGGCCAATCCTGGATCTAAAAATTCTTAACAAATTCCTCAGTTTCGTCTTTCAAGATGGAAACCATTCGGACAATCTTTCCGATGATCCAGGAAGGTCAATATATGACTACCGTGGATCTAAAGGATGCATATCTACATATTCCTATCCACAAAGATCACCATCAGTTCCTACGGTTCGCCTTTCTTGACAAACATTACCAGTTCGTGGCCCTTCCTTTCGGGTTGGCCACCGCTCCCAGAATTTTCACAAAGGTGCTAGGGTCCCTTCTAGCGGTACTAAGACCGCGGGGCATTGCTGTAGCACCTTACCTAGACGACATCTTAATACAGGTGTCGTCTTTTCACAGAGCCAAGGCTCATACGGACATTGTTCTGGCCTTTCTAAGGTCTCACGGGTGGAAGGTGAACGTAGAAAAAAGTTATCTGTCCCCGCTCACAAGGGTTCCCTTCCTGGGAACACTAATAGACTTGGTTGAAATGAAAATCTTTCGGACAGAGGTCAGGAAGTCAAAACTGTTGAATACTTGCCGAGTTCTTCATTCCATTCCTCGGCCTTCTGTGGCTCAGTGCATGGAGGTAATTGGTTTAATGGTTGCGGCAATGGACGTAGTCCCTTTTGCCCGAATTCATCTCAGGCCACTGCAACTGTGCATGCTCAAACAGTGGAATGGGGATTATGCAGATTTGTCTCCTCAAATACAAATGGACCAGAAAACCAGAGAGACTCTTCTCTGGTGGTTGTCTCAAGATCACCTGTCTCAGGGAATGAGTTTCTGCAGACCGGAGTGGATCATTGTCACGACCGATGCCAGTCTGTTAGGCTGGGGTGCGGTCTGGAACTCCCTGAAGGCTCAGGATCTATGGTCTCGGGAAGAATCTCTACTCCCGATAAACATTTTGGAGCTGAGAGCGATATTCAATACACTCCAGGCGTGGCCTCAACTAGCGGAGGCCAAATTCATCAGATTTCAGTCGGACAACATCACGACTGTAGCGTACATCAATCATCAGGGAGGAACAAAGCGTTCCCTAGCGATGAAGGAAGTATCCAAGATCATCAAATGGGCGGAGGATCACTTCTGCCATCTATCTGCAATTCACATCCCAGGGGTAGACAACTGGGAGGCGGATTTTCTAAGTCGTCAGACTTTCCATCCGGGGGAGTGGGAACTCCACCCGGAGGTTTTTGCTCAGCTGACCCAGCTGTGGGGCATTCCAGAATTGGATCTGATGGCGTCCCGTCAGAACACCAAACTTCCCCTTTACGGATCCAGATCCAGGGATCCCAAGGCGGCATTGATAGATGCATTAATAGCGCCTTGGTCATTCAGTCTAGCTTATGTCTTTCCACCGTTTACTCTTCTCCCTCGGCTAGTAGCCAGAATCAAACAGGAGAAGGCTTCAGTAATTCTGATAGCGCCTGCGTGGCCACGCAGGACTTGGTATGCAGACCTAGTGGACATGTCATCGGTCCCACCATGGAAACTGCCATTGAGGCAAGATCTTCTAATTCAAGGTCCTTTCAAACATCCAAATCTAGTTTCTCTGCAACTGACTGCTTGGAGATTGAACGCTTAATTCTAGCTAAGCGTGGTTTCTCTGAATCAGTTATAGACACTCTGATACAGGCCAGAAAGCCTGTCACCAGGAAAATTTACCATAAGATATGGCGGAAATATCTTTGTTGGTGTGAATCCAAGGGTTACTCGTGGAGTAAGGTTAGGATTCCAAGGATATTGTCCTTTCTCCAAGAAGAATTGGAGAAAGGACTGTCAGCTAGTTCCTTAAAGGGACAGATATCTGCTCTGTCTATCCTGTTACATAAGCGTTTGACAGCTGTACCAGACGTTCAGGTGTTTGCACAAGCCCTAGTTAGAATCAAGCCTGTTTACAAGCCTGTGGCTCCTCCATGGAGTCTAAATTTAGTTCTTTCAGTTCTTCAAGGGGTTCTGTTTGAACCTTTGCATTCCATAGATATTAAGTTATTATCTTGGAAAGTTTTGTTTTTAGTAGCCATTTCTTCTGCTCGAAGAGTTTCTGAATTGTCTGCTTTGCAGTGTATTTCACCCTATCTGGTGTTCCATGCAGATAAGGTTGTTTTGCGTACCAAACCTGGTTTTCTTCCAAAAGTGGTTTCTAATAAGAATATTAACCAGGAAATCATTGTTCCTTCTCTGTGTCCTAATCCAGTTTCTAGGAAGGAACGACTTTTACACAATCTTGATGTGGTTCGTGCTTTAAAATTCTATTTAAAAGCAACTAAAGATTTCAGACAAACATCATCCTTGTTTGTTGTCTATTCTGGTAAGAGGAGAGGTCAGAAAGCGACTGCTACCTCTCTTTCCTTCTGGCTGAAAAGCATCATCCGATTGGCTTATGAGACTGCTGGACAGCAGCCTCTTGAACGAATTACAGCTCATTCCACCAGAGTTGTGGCTTCCACATGGGCTTTCAAGAATGAGGCTTCTGTTGAACAGATTTGTAAGGCAGCGACTTGGTCTTCACTCTATACATTCGCCAAATTTTACAAATTCAATACTTATGCTTCTTCGGAGGCTATTTTTGGGAGAAAGGTTTTGCAAGCAGTGGTGCCTTCCGTTTAGGTTACCTGACTTGTTCCCTCCCTTCATCCGTGTCCTAAAGCTTTGGTATTGGTATCCCACAAGTAAGGATGAATCCGTGGACTGGATACACCAAGTAAGAGAAAACAGAATTTATGCTTACCTGATAAATTACTTTCTCTTACGGTGTATCCAGTCCACGGCCCGCCCTGACAATTAAGTCAGGTTCAAATTTAATTTTTAAAATAACTACAGTCACCACTGCACCCTATGGTTCTCCTTTTTCTCCTAACCCTCGGTCAAATGACTGGGGGGGCAGAGCCTGAGGGGAGCTATATTGACAGCTTTGCTGTGTGCTCTCTTTGCCACTTCCTTTAGGGATTGAGAATATTCCACAAGTAAGGATGAATCAGTGGACTGGATATACCGTAAGAGAAAGTAATTTATCAGGTAAGCATGAATTCTGTTTTTACCATGGGAGTGATCTGCCCAGTTCCGAAAGCAGAACAGGGGCAAGGTTTCTACTCCAATTTGTTTGTGGTTCCCAAAAAAGAGGGAACCTTCAGACCAATTCTAGATCTCAAGATCCTAAACCAATTCCTAAGAGTTCCATCCTTCAAGATGGAGACCATTCGGACTATTTTACCAATGATCCAGGAGGGTCAATATATGACCACCGTGGATTTAAAGGATGCATATTTACACATTCCTATCCACAAAGATCACCAATTCCTATGGTTTGCCTTTCTGGACAGGCATTACCAGTTTGTGGCTCTTCCCTTCGGGTTGGCCACGGCGCCAAGAATCTTCACAAAAGTGCTAGGGTCCCTGCTGGCGGTCCTAAGACCGTGGGGCATTGCAGTGGCGCCTTATCTAGACGACATCCTAATTCAACCGTCAACTTTCCAACTAGCCAAGTCTCACACGGACTTAGTGTTGGCCTTTCTAAGATCTCATGGTTAGAAGATGAACGTGAAAAAGAGTTCTCTTATTCATCTCACATGAGTTCCATTCCTGGGAACTCTGATAGATTCGTGGACATGGCATTTTTTCTGATGGAGATTTTAACCACCTGCCAAGCTTTTCATTCCATTCCTCGGCCGTCAGTGGCTCAGTGTATGGAGGTAATCGGACTTATGGTAGCGGCAATGGACATATTTCTGTTCGCTCGCTTGCATCTCAGACCACTGCAACTATGCATGCTCAAACAGTGGAATGGGGATTAAGCAGATTTATCTCCTCAGATAAATCTGGATCAAGAGACCAGAGACTCTTCTTTGGAGGTTGTCACAGGATCACCTGTCCAGGGGAATGTGTTTCCGCAGGCCAGCGTGTGTTATAGTGACGACGGACGCCAGCCTACTGGGCTGGGGTGCAGTCTGGAATTCCCTGAAAGCACAGGGTTTGTGGACTCAGGAGGAGGCCCTCCTACCGATAAATATTCTGGAATTAAGAGCAATATTCAATGCTCTTCAGGCGTGGCCTCAGCTGGCTTCGGCCGGATTCATCAGGTTTCAGTCGGACAACATCACGACTGTAACTTATATCAATCATCAGGGGGGAACAAGGAGTTCCTTGGCGATGATAGAAGTTTCCAGGATAATCTGATGGGCAGAGACTCACTCTTGCCATCTATCAGCGATCTATATCCCAGGGGTAGAGAATTGGAAGGCAGATTTTCTAAGTCGTCAGACTTTTCATCCGGGGGAGTGGGAGCTCCATCCGGAGGTGTTTTCTCAACTGGTTCAGCTATGGGGCACACCATAATTGGATCTGATGGCGTCTCGTCATAACGCCAAACTTCCTTGTTACGGATCCAGGTCCAGGGATCCTCAGACAGTACTGATAGATGCTCTAGCAGTACCCTGGTCGTTCAACCTGGCTTATGTGTTTCCACCATTTCCTCTCCTTCCCCATTTGATTGCAAGAATTAAACAGGAGAGTGCTTCAGTGATTTTGATAGCACCTGCGTGGCCACGAAGGACTTGGTATGCAGACCTGGTGGACATGTCATCTCTACCACCGTGGACTCTGCCACTGCGACGGGACCTTCTAATTCAAGGTCCATTCAAGCATCTAATTTCTCTGCAACTGACTGCTTGGAGATTGAACGCTTGATTTTATCAAAGCGGGGGTTCTCTGAGTCGGTCATAGATACCTTGATTCAGGCTCGAAAGCCTGTCACCAGGAAAATCTATCATAAGATATGGCGTAAATATCTTTTTTGGTGCAAATCCAAAGGCTACTCATGCAGTAAGATAAGGGTTCCTAGGCTTTTGTCCTTTCTTCAAGAAGGATTGGAGAAAGGATTGTCAGATAGTTCCTTAAAGGGACAGATATCTGCTTTGTCTATCCTATTGCACAAGCGTCTGGCTGATGTCCCAGACGTTTGGGCTTTTTGTCAGGCTTTAGTTAGAATCAAGCCTGTGTTTAAACCTGTTGCTCCGCCATGGAGTCTAAATTTAGTTCTTAATGTTCTTCAGGGGGTTCCGTATGAACCCATGCATTCCATAGATATTAAGCTTCTATCTTGGAAAGTTCTGTTTCTAGTTGCTATCTCTTCAGCTCGAAGGGTTTCCTAACTATCTGCATTACAATGTGACTCGCCTTATCTTGTTTTCCATGCTGATAAGGTGGTTTTGCGTGGTTCTAGAGTCCATGACCCACCCTTTTATAATTTTAAGGTGACATGTATTTGTCTGTAATCTTCAGGCGCCTTTATACCCCTAGTGCTCTCTTCTATTTCCTTATCCCTTGGCTGAATGACTGTGGATTATGGGAAGTGGGAGGAAGTGGTAGCCATGATCTGAATTCCCAACATTTATTGATTGGAACTGTTGACTCTCTCTGCCAGGAAAGAAAATAATTTATCAGGTAAGCATAAATTTGTGAAAGGGCAACAATACACATTTAATTTTTTACCTTTCCATCCCTTTAATTGTAGACAAACTTGAGTAATGCATATCATAGAACAAGTTACTAAAGCACCATTCAAATGTATATGAAAAAGTTCTCCTTTAGTAATTAAAAAAATAAAGTAAGTTAAATCATAATAAACAGAAAAAGAAACAGATTATGTAAAAAAAAAATTTAAAAAAAATATTTTTTCATGCAAACATGCACTTAATTAAGAGAGCTACCATTATAGAACTTAAGTTCTACTGTCACATGTTTTTTTGCAACAGACGTCCTCTACTGAGCATGGGCTAGTATACGTCTCCTAGCTACCCCTTAAAAGAAAAAGGTCACCCTTTGCCTTCTTGTAAAGACCACAGCACACTTGTGAGGTTTCGATGAGAAGTAATAAAATAAAAAAAATAATTTAAAATAAATAAGGAAAAGTTAATGTTCTTGTAAAATGATGAATAATACATATTGCAATTATTTATATTAAAGGGACAGGAAAGTCAAAATTAATACATGATTTAGATAGAGCACATAATCTTAAAACACTTTTATTTCTATTTTCTAATTTGCTTCATTATCTTGGTATCCCTTTTTGAAAAAGAATATGCACATATCTTAAAGTAGTGGTAGCTAGCTGCTGATTGGTGCCTGCACACATTTATCTCAGATATTTGGGTAACTAGATGTGTTCAGCTAGCTGCCAGGTGTGCAATGATCTTCCTTCCGCAAAGGATAACAAGATAATGAACCACATTTGATTTAAGAAGTAAATTAGTTGTTTAAAAATGTATGTTCTGAGGGTTCCGGGGGAGGAGACTGAAGGCAGGACAAGTTCTGAGCAGTTTCTCTCTAAACTCCCACAACAGCCATTGGCGGTAACTCGCGCTGAAACCCTCGTCCTGGGTGGCTATTATTAAAAAAAAAATATATAGAACTTGATACCGGTCCCATAGTGGTGCAAATTCCATCGCACCAGACTACTTTGGCCCTTTTTGTCCTTATTGAGCTGGGCATCCTTTAACCCTATGGAGAAACAAAACGCCGGCGGCTTGCCCCTACCCCTCCCACCGGTGCTGCGAGAGATGGTAGAGGGGACACCGCTATCAGAGGCTCACCTTTTCAGGTTGTGAGGAGCATGGACCCAGAGCGCTTAGCTGCATGGTGATAGCTCCCAGGTTCCGCTATGACTCAATATCGAACCCCAAAAGGATCTACCCCGCTCCCCAAGTAGAAGCAACGCTGGTTGAATCTAGCTGCCGGCTCCCACCAGTGCTGCAAGAGGGAGTGGAGGAGACGACATTGCACGGAGAGACAACACACTGGAGAGGAGCAGCTTGCTCACAGCAATCTTCCATACACCTTTGTTGCTTATGGAAGTGCGGTTCATACCCTAGGCAGCTGAAAAAGGAATTACTGCTCAGCCTAGGCAAAACAGGAGTGTGGAATTAGAAAATCGGCTACAACCACTGCACAGAGCTGCGTTGTAAAAGGTACACTCTAGCTCAATTGAGTAATGGCTCAGAACTTGAAGAAAAAAAAAAAGCCCTTATACACAGAAGGCTTTGTTAAAATAATTGTTCTTCAAGGAAACCAAGCCCAAAGTCTCATAAGATCAGTATTCTTATAACATAAGAGCGAAGAGTATACAAGCCACTTTTTAAGGGGAGAGACACTCTAAGGATAATTTTGTTATAAACACTAGGAAAAAGGTAGCAGGAAAAAGAGAAAATTACATGCTCTATTAACTGCATGTGCTGAACAACTTTTCCAAATGTTTTTGCCTGCTTGAGAACTGTATGTGCTAATAATCTGTTAAATGCTATGTGACTGCTTGCTCATTGTTTTTTTCTCTCTCTCTTCGTATGCAAAAACTTTATCTAAAGTATAAGAATTTTTGGTTGCAGAGAAACCATCACATAAAATTCCTAAGCAGATACACAGTATCCTAATGTAATGGTAAATAAGAAACAATCGCCTAGATTTAGAGTTTTGTCTGTAAAGACCCGCATAGCTAACACTGCTTTTTTCCCAGCGTAAAGGCATATTTACCGCCACTTCAACCCTCAATACCAGCGTTGCTTACGGTATCGGCTAGCTGGTGGATTCCCCCATAGGAAACAATGGGGCAGTTTGGGCAGAAAAAAAAAACTAACACCTGCAAAAAAGCAGCGTTAAGCTCCCAACGCAGCCCCATTGTTTCCTATGGGGAAACAGTTTCTAAGTCTGCACCTAACACCCTAAAATGTACCCCGAGTCTAAACACCCCTAACCTTACACTTATTAAACCCCTAATCTGCCGCCCCTGCTATCGCTGACACCTGCATAATATTAACCCCTAATCTGCCGCTCTGTACTCCGCCGCAACCTACATTATACCTATGTACCCCTAATCTGCTGCCCCTAACATCGCTGACACCTACATTATATTTATTAATCCCTAATCTCCCTCCCCAACGTCGCCACTACCTACCTACACTTATTAACCCCTAATCTTCCGACCGGACCTCGCCGCTACTATAATAAATGTATTAACCCCTAAAGCTAAGTCTAACCCTAACACCCCCCTAAATTAAATATAATTTTAATCTAACAGAATAAATTAACTCTTATTAACTAAAGTATTCCTATTTAAAACTAAATACTTACCTGTAAAATAAACCCTAACATAGTTACAATATAACAAATAATTATATTGTAGCTATTTTAGGATTTATATTTATTTTACAGGCAACTTTGTATTTATTTTAACTAGGTACAATAGCTATTAAATAGTTATTTACTATTTAATAGCTACCTAGTTAAAATAATTACCAAATTACCTGTAAAATAAATCCTAACCTAAGTTACAATTAAACATAACACTACACTATCAATAAATTAATTAAATAAATTACCTACAATTAAATAAACTAAACTAAATTACAAAAAAACAAACACTAAATTACAAAAAATAAAAAAGATTACAAGATTTTTAAGCTAATTGCACCTTCTCTAAGCCCCCTAATAAAATAACGAAGGCCACCAAAATAAAAAAAATGCCCCTACCCTAATCTAAATTAAAAAAGTTAACAGCTATATTAACATGCCCCAAAGAAATCAGCTCTTTTGCCTGTAAAAAAAAAAAAAACACAATACCACCCCCCAACATTACAACCCACCACCCACATACCCCTACTCTAACCCAAACCCCCCCTTAAATAAACCTAACACTACCCCCCTGAAGATCTCCCTACCTTGAGTTGTCTTCACCCAACCGGGCCGAAGTCTTCATCCTATCCGGGCAGAAGAGGACATCCGTACCGGCAGACATCTTCATCCAAGCGGCACCTTCTATCTTCATCCATCCAACTAGGAGCGGCTCCATCTTCAAGACCTCCGGCGTGGAACATCCTTCCAGAACGACGACTAGATGACGAATGAAGGTTCTATTAAGTGACGTCATCCAAGATGGTGTCCCTCGAATTCAGATTGGCTGATAGGATTCTATCAGCCAATCGGAATTAAGGTAGGAAAAATCTGATTGGCAGATTGAATCAGCCAATCAGATTCAAGTTCAATCTGATTGGGTGATCCAGTCAGCCAATCAGATTGAGCTTGCATTCTTTTGGCTGTTCCGATCAGCCAATAGAATGCGAGCTCAATCTGATTGGCTGATTGGATCAGCCAATCGGATTAAACTTGAATCTGATTGGCTGATTCCTACCTTAATTCAGCCAATCGGAATTCGAGGGACGCCATCTCTGATGACGTCACTTAATGGAATCTTCATTTGTCGTCTAGTCGTCGTTCAGGAAGGATGTTCCGCTCCGGAGGTCTTGAAGATGGAGCCGCTCCTCGTCGGATGGATGAAGATGTCTGCCGGTCCGGATGTCCTCTTCTGCCCGGATAGGATGAAGACTTCTGCCGGTCTGGATGTCCTCTACTGGACCATCGGATGAAGACGTCAGCCTTGTTGGGTGAAGATGACTCAAGGTAAAAAATTCTCACTGAATCAGTAGGATACCTAATTTTAGGTGGGGACTACAATATGGCCCCGCACTACCCCTTAGCTAGGCTAAGACAGAAACCAATGGTAGGGAAGAACAAGCGAGATAATTTGGAAACTAAAATGTTTAAGAAAATATTACAAAATTTACTAGTGAGAGACATATGGAGATTGCAGAATCCAGATGCAAGAGATTTTACCTGCTTATCTAGAACTCATAAAAATTTATCTAGGATAGATTTATTTCTTATTGATGAAAGACTATGTAAAATGCAAATTAGAGCTAACATTTTCCCTATTGCTGTATCAGACCACAGCCCTATTACAATAGAAATTCAATATAATAACTTCAGATCAAGGTCTTCTCGCTTCTTCTTTCCTGTATGATTGATGAATGACTTAAAATTTAAAAACTGGCTGAAAAATAAATATGAAGAATACATGGAGATAAACAAAGATTATGTTAACTGCCCGGATATCTTTTGGGAGGCTGCAAAGGCTCTCAGGGGAGAAATGATTTCATATAGTGCCAATAGAATTAAAACACTGAAGAAGAAAGAAACAGAAGTGACAAAATTCGTAATTAATTAATATAACAATTACCTACTTGATAATTCTCAAGATAATTGGCTCAAGTATACTAGATCAAAAGTTGAAAAGGATACATTTCTAATTTATAGAGAGACGCAGAAGGAGCTAAAGCTCCAGGCAAGACTCTACCGGCATGGTAACAAAGCCAGGAAGTTATTGGCTAACTTGATGAAAAGAGAAAGAAGATCCCCATTAATAGATAAACTTTATTATAAGGAGAAAACCCACATAAATGCAGAAGATATTTCTAATATTTTTCAGACTACTTCAGAGAGATCTACTCCTTGAAAAACTCAGATAAGGTCATATCTGAAGAATTTTGGAGTAAAATCATTCATCCTATACTCAATAGTTGAAAAAATGTCAGCTGTGAACTCCCCAATCTCCGAGCCGGAAATTTTAAAGGTTATTCAAGATCTCCCAATAAATAAGCACCAGGGCCGGACGCATTGTCTAACGAATTTTATAAAATTTTCACACCACTTATTGTTCCATCTCTGAGTAAGCTTTTCAGTCATATTTATGTAGATGGGAACGCAGTTTCTTCTCAATTTTGTGCATCCTATATTACCTTGATCTTGAAGCCCGGGAAGGACTCAACCATTAAAGAATCCTATAGGCCCATAGCACTATTAAACTCTGATTACAAAATTTTGACCTCCATCATAGCCAGGAGATTACAGCTGTCTTCTCTGAAATAATTCACAA